>NC_079229.1:26020908-26320908 GCF_029633865.1 Lampris incognitus
AAGTGTACACCAACACATCAAAACCTGAACCAACTGTGAGGTCATAAAAGTCTCAACTGCACCCTTTGCCTTTAGGCCGGAAAGCTGCAATGCCCTCTGATTGACGAGCTGGAGAGCCAGCATACTAGGCTTCCACACTCCAATATAATGCTCCAGTTTTGTTACCTTTATAGTCAGTTTGCTTTGCACAATTGTCCACGTGGTCCATTTCTAATAGGCACACTTCGGGCCTTTGCAAGCCTTAGGTAAAGTCAGTCAGCTCACTGTGCGTAAATAACAAGTAACACACATTTCAATAGAAGATACAAAATAACCTGTTCTAATCTGTTCAACCATGATTATAACTTGATATGTGTGCGCATCAGATTATCACAAACCATATTCGTTGAGCAAGGTATCCCTTATTCTATGTCATTCAGTGAACAGGAATTGTAGAAGAGATGTAATGAATAATTTTTGCAGCTGATACTACACAATTAATCTGAACTGACAACAACAGTATCTTGCAATTTTAATTGTGCAAATCCTGATGGGGCGACCAATACTAATATCATATATGTGTAGTATCTAGTAGCCAGCCTTGTATCGCTACATGAATAAATGATATAAAATTATACGTAAAATAAAGTCTATTCCAGTACAAAACAGGTCTAAAATGTTCATTCATTCAGCATTCACTCACACTGCTGTCCCCAAAGACAACTCCAGGAAACTGACCTCTTTAAAAGGGTTTTCCTACTCCTATGCTCACAGCAGTACAAGAATTTCCTGGAGGACATGGATGACATGTGATTTGATCTACTGTGACAGCGCCACAAGAGTGTCAAGACATGTCAGCCATTCCTGGAGGATGCCTTTTAATGCCAGCCCTCCCGTCTCACTGGCGTAAAACCGGGTGGCTCCATTACATTCAGCTACAGTGGAAAACGCCAAGTCAGCTACCTCTCTGTATATTGCATCAGATCTGATGACCCCCCCCCCCCGGGAAGCCTCGTTGTTGGAAATGCTCATGTTTCAACAACCAGGTGACCCGTTCCCTTTGGGATCACATGACAACAGATGCATCAGCTTCTCTGGGTGGACATCGTACCAACCCCATCACGAGGCACTCAGACCATGTCAGGGTGCAACACTTTTAACAGAGCGCCATCACACTGAAGGAGGTGCGGCCCTGCTAATGACAGAGTCATCATATGCCGAACACCATCTGTTCTGTTTGGCGAACCGTAGCATACGTCGCAGCCCGTGGCACCGGGGGTTATGAAATCAAGACGTGTCATGGCAACGGGACTAGGTGCACCTGACAGACTCTATTCTTAGTCTGTGGAGAATCTCTCAATCGCTCCCTCCATCTCCCTCTCTCTTTCTTGCCAGACCACCGATTACTGATGGACCGTTAATGAACCTATTAGCAGGTTAAAGTGGCGTGATAGCTGTTAGGCAGGCACTTTGTCTTAGACCTTCTCTTGCAGCTGGCCACACAGTTATCAGCCCCTATAACCATGATACATCTTCTATGCAGGCACTGCTGACTATCATTATGTGGACAGACTGTTTCAGGGCACTTTATGGAGTACTAAAGGAATTGAAGGTATACAACCAAAAGTCGTCCCCTTTATCCGTTCTTTTTTTTTATCCTGCCAGTGTAAACCGGTCAGTGTAAGATATATAGATGTCAAGGTATCACTGCTCTTGCTGTCAAAAGTGCCCCACAGCAGAGTTTCTGCTTTTGCCCAAGCATCAGTATCCGCTTATGGAGACAACAATGTGACAACATTCATTTTGCGGCTTCATTTCACCGCTGAGGGATAGAGGCGCAGTGAATGTTACCGCAGCTGTAAAATGCGTAGTTGAAAATAGCATGCTATCTGCGCTGTAGCCCGGCAGGCCGAGCCATAAGCATACGGGTTGTAAAACATGTCATCACACCCACAACAAGGTCAGTTACATTTGTAGAGGCGGGTCATGGTAAATAGTTCTCGCCATACGCTTGAACGGCGGTAGCATTTTTTGCAGGCGAGATAACAGAATCATAGTTCTGGTTGGGTTTGTGATGTGACACTTGTTTGTTGTGTTTGCAGCAATGTGAAATCCAAATTTAGCTGTTTATCTACCAAGTGATTGCTCAATATTATCCAATCAAGAATTAGGCAGCTGTCTTACGTAATTAGATCTTTTTCAGTCACTGTGAGTGGTGTTGGATAATCTTTCCGATTGCAGATCTTTTTTTGGATGAATATCCGCTCGGAGGAACACGGCGAAGCAATGAAAGAACGGTCATGAATTTAGGGGCTGCTTTATTTGGAAGGGTTACTATGTTTCATCCTGGCGGTACACAGGGAACTGCAGCAGCACGTTGCCTGGTGAGAAGGAACCCATTGCCCTACCTGTTTACCTCAATATCCATTATTGCTTTTTTGCTGACTTTTCTTTTAGATTGTCGTACCTAATCTTTGGGTGTGATTTTTTTTTCTAATTTTGAGATACTTTATTGATCCCCATGGGGAAATTACGCTCTGCGTTTAACCCATCCTAGCTGTGTCCGTGCAGCACCCAGGGACCAACTCCAGTTCCTCTTTCCATGCCTCGGTCAGGGGCACAGACAGGAGTATTAACCCTGGCATGCATGTCTTTTTGATGGTGGGAGGAAACCGGAGAACCTGGGGAAAACCCACCGCAGACACGGGGAGAACATGCAAACTCCACACAGAGGACGACCTGGGATGACCCCCCAAGGTTGGACAACCCCAGGGTTCGAACCCAGGACCTTCTTGCTGTGAGGCGACAGCGCTAACCACTGCGCCACCATGCTGCACAAATATACCTGGTACCTGGTGATACCTGGTCTCTAAATGTCTAAATTAAGCACCGTCATGAGGCACGCAACAAATTCAAGTCAAAGTTTACCAACTTAGTTCTTCGCCCTAAGTGGATAGTTTAATCTGAAAATCCAGATGTGGTGTCCCACCATTGGACCTAGCTGTCATAGATTAGAGCGTCATAGCTTTGCATTATCTAAAGACCAACTGAAGAGGATTGTATACTAAACCAAGGTGAAAATCTGAAACAACCTGTAGATCACAACACACATTTTCTTGCACATGTCGACTAAGATTCGCAGAATTTGCTGACCACTCGATTCATTTTTGTAAAGTGATGAAACGACTTTATTTCCTCTTTTATCCACCAAGAAAGATTCCCTTTTCTAAATCAGTGCCATTACTCCATTGTCTTAAATCATTCACCCTAAATGGACATGAGCTAATGCGTCTTTATCTTCACCTGTCGCCACCAAAGCATATATGCCAAGTCAAGTCAATTTTACTTGTATAGCCCAATATCACAAATTACAAATTTGCCTCAAGGGGCTTTATAGCAACACAACATCCTGTCCTTAGATCCTCGCGTCACATAAGGAACAACTCCCTAAAAAAAAAACCTTTAACAGGGAGAAAAATAGGAAGAAACCTCAGGGAGAGCAACAGAGGAGCGATCTCTCTCCCAAGATGGACAACATGCAATGGATGTTGTGTTTACACAATTTACAGAATACAACATTGAAAGAGGATAACAGAATTACAATGGAATTATAAAATTTATGAAGAATATGATGCGCAGGATACATGTCACTATCCAGATGTGTTTACTATCAACAGTGGAAGCACACACCCGCTCCATTCGAACTGCCCGATCCAGTGACACAGGACACTGCACCAGTATCATAAAGCCATTCATAAATCTTGTGGTGCATGATGCATCCAGAGAAACAGCAAGCCTGCACATCTCCACCCACCTCACAAACCGCCTATCAGCTCAACTGAGAGACCCTTCGTTGAAAGTCATACAGATGAAGTCAGCTCTGCCTCTCACAGACTCATACAGCTGCCGATTCCCATCCACAGAACTGTGTACAAACAATCAATATGCTTAACACTATATTACTGTCTCTTACGGCTGTACGTGGTTCAGCCTTTATTTAAGGCTTGTTGCACTGTGGGAGAAACCACAGTCTGCATAGCAGTCAGACCATGCAGAGGCAGCGACAATAGTTGCAAACTTACTAAAAATTATTCAATCAATTTCATCTCTCTAAATACGTTATCCACATAGCTTGAGTCCTTTTTCAAAAACTGATGAGGTGTAATCAAATCAAACCTATCCTCAGATAAATTGTTTGGACTCGGCACACCATGAAAACTAATTAAGAGCAGATGAGTTGATCTGTACTAACTGCTTGCACCTTTTACTGTCAAAATGGATGTGCACGAGGGCTTTTAAAGACTTAAGCCCAAAGTGACAGTACAGCGGTGTGTGGGACTTGCCACTATGTCAATAGGTGGACTGAAGTTCACTGTCACTTGTCTCCATTTCGCCTCGGGGGACATTCGAACGGATAGCATTCCACACAGGGCAGCGCTCACATAGGGCTGTCATGATGTTAGATTTTCACGATTAACGTGGCCAAAAGAATTCACGATAACAATATTATCACAATATCGATTGAAAATTCAGAGAAAAAACTGCTAACAGTCAAACTCATCTTTAACCTTATTGTGCGTTTTCTCTCTTGGCAAAAGAATTACACTCATAATAAAATACGAGTGTAGGGAGGTGGACAGAGTCTGTAGCCATAACTGTATACAGGTGTACAAAAAGAACAGTTACGCTTAATTGATAACGAAAAGGCAACCAGATGAACTGTTAAATAAAAGATCCACTTGGCCTAACATCTGCCATCATACAATGTCAGCTGAAACAAAACCACTTGAGACCACAGGCGGACATCTAACCACTCTGATATACTGTGATTTAATGTTCACTGACCATGTCCTTACATACATTTTTCCTCTTTCCATTTTTCATGACATGGTTTTGCATGGCAGTAGTAGCCACACTGTGGTGGTAGCTAGCTAGCTAGCTAGCTAGTGTAGCGTTTGACCAAGTTTAAACCAGTCTAACTCAATGTCAAACCCCACAAAGGATAATGCATTCAGAATATACATGACCCCTGGTTATTTTTTTACAGCACAAATTATTTTATAACTAATCGTAAGGCAGGGAAATAAAACACTCAATTTAAATAAACTCAGCCACACCATAATTCAATTTTTGAAGGTTATATGAGAGCAAAAGGGAAAGAAAAAAGTTCAGTTTAAAGAGTAAATATACTCCACTTCGGGATTTCCTGGTTGTCACAATCAGTTTCTATTCAGTTCGGTTCATGCAACAAAAATAATCCACTTCGCATTTTCCAGGTTATCCAACAAACAAACTCAAAACAAGGAAGCGTTCCCAAACAAAAAAAAATCCACAAACCCCCAAAGCTTTAGTCAAAGAGGACAAATGGCCAAAAAACAAAACAAAAACAAAAAACAAACAAAAAGGCAAATGGTCACCCGGCTTTCGCCGACTCACGGCTACTGTGGTGATTTTAAGCTGTTGTCGAGTCCCCAGAGATGTTTAGCTGTCGGGTCCTCGACTGATTCCTTGAGATGAGAGGAGAGGATTTTTCACGGGGACACACATGCTAGGTCTAACTTCCCCATGCTCTTTAATCGCCGGTGTCAGTAGCCATAATGATTTGTGCGACTCGTCATAAAGGAACGTAAGGGGCCGGGCCAAGGCTGTATTACGGACCAGGCATGCTGGGTGAGTGCCTCGGAGCCCTGGACAATGAGGGGCCCCAAAAGGTCAGGGGTATTGTGTTCGCATATAGTAGGGATCCCCAATCATACCCTACAAGGGACGTTTGTTCCAACCCTGCGTCGTGATGCAGGGCCCAACCTAGTCTCTATCGATGCGGGGGCCCCAAGCTACAAAGTCTCTATTGATGCAGGGTCCCAAGCTACAGTCTCTACTGATTTCTCCATTGATGCAAGTGACCTGAAATAATCGGACTCACGCAATTCGCATTATATGAGTGACTTAACTTTGTGTAGTATCACCATGACATCACCATACTTTCACAGTCTGCGACATAGACAGTATAAGAAACGAGTCGAAGCAGAAGCCTTTTTCAGTTGCTAGGGGCTCATTTGAAGCAGAGCCATAGATAATACAAATATAAACATACTAAATATGTATGTCGAGGGTGGTTTCTAAATATATCACAATGCCGGTTTGAAGAGTTTGTGCCTTATGTTTACATGGTAGCAATTAAGAGTGCAACACGTGCCTCGTGTTTACATTGTAGCGTTGAGAGTGCAACAAAGTCTGACAAAGCGCAAACTCGATGCTTCTGATCAAATTCATTGTTTCATTGTGTATAGTTAAACAAATGTGCTAGCTAGAATGCCCATAGTGAAAAATAATTAAACAGATAGTTTTACTAAAATATACTCATATTTCACTAAATTATTTGCTCTGAAACAAACATGTATTTCCTGTTAGTAAGCCGTTGTAAGCGGGAAGAAGGCTTCGCAATATGCGTGCGATGCTGCTATTCTCATCTCTGTTTGTTTTGTGATTCAAAATTGTGTTGTACTTTGTAGTCTCCATCCGAATCCCATGCAGATTGGCATAGCGTCGACTACCATGTTGGGTATTTGCATTAATTTTACATTTAACAACGTTTAGTATTGTTTGCGTAGCCTATCTGACGGGGTGGGAGGGGGGGGGCAATGGACGTGCGTGCCCTGGGGGCCCCCTGATGGGTTAATCCAGCCATGGGCCGGGCTTTCCAAAAGCGGGTAAATCAGAGCCATATCACTGGTTGACAGCACAGGTGGGTGTGTGGCGATGAGTGAAAACAGACTGATAGCTGGAAACATATTTCTTATTATTAACAACTTATTATTATTATTATTATTAAATTATTATTAACTACATAATTTGGACGATCGCCACACTAGCTAGTTACTGTAACGGCGTCACATCGGATGTGTGTGTGTGTGTGTGGGGGGGGCATTGGGGGAGAGAGACAAAGCGAGAACGAAAAGAAACAGAAATGATTTAAGAGGCGCTGGATTATTTATACGATATCATGTGTGTATTATTAACAGGATATCAATATTTCATTTTCTTTTAAATATCAAGGTTATTGTCAAATCGGGATAAATCGCGACGCCCCTACCATCACGTGGTAAGCGTGCCTGCAGCCTGCATTGTTGGATCGGTTAAGAAGTGTAAAAGTCATTAGAGAGATCCTCCTAAAATAGGCAGCACTTACTACAGGCCACAACATGACATGGGCTTAGGAGGTGTAATCACTCCTGCAGGTCTGACTGAGTTTTCAGGCTAAGTTTGATTGGCACAACTCGTGCCGTCTTTGATACCCTGTCCAAAAGTAGGGCTTACTGCTACTGTATATATGTTGTGGCTACTACACAATGCCAATTGTGATTTACGGTATAACTTTGGTCATATATTAAACCTATGTGGCCGGAGTCTCTGTTAGTTCTAGGCGATATGCAAATTATTATCACTGTGGTAATAGGGAATTTTAAACAATATCGATATCACAATATCTGCTTACATAAGAACCAACAACAACAACAACACCTTATTTTGTATAGCGCCTTTCAAGGAACCCAAGGACGCTTTACACTAGATCTTCCAGCTCCTTCCCTCAGGGAGGCGCTACAGGTCACTGTCCACTAAGACTAAACGCTTCATCCCCTAGCCATCGGGACTCTGAATTCCTCCCTATAGTCCCCTCCTCACCCACCATCGGCATAAATGCCACCATTCACTTGGTTGTTGTGCGTAATATGTTTGTTTCTGCTATTGTGTGGCAGTGTTGTTCGTGATGATGTGTGGAGTGTCTGTTGTTGTCCATGTATGTATTGTGCTGCAGTTTAATGTGTACCAAAAGCAAATTCCACCGGCCTTGGTCGTGTGGCTAATAAAACAATCTAACCTGATCTGATCTAATCTAATAAGAAAAAAAAGATCAAAATGCTACACACCATAAGCCTTACTAAAAATCCAACTGAGGTTCATGACACTGAGCTGTTTTGCAATGCAAAGTATGAAATCAAACCAAAACTAGTTTTCAAATGACACACCCTCAAATATGTCAGACCTCATTTTGTGAGGAAATTTTAGGTAATAGATTGGGGGGAGGGGGGGTCCATATCCAATTTTTCCATATGCTTCCAGCGCAATACATGTGGAACCAGTTTCTCTTCCTCCAAGTAAAATAATTAATGCAGGCTCCCCAACAAGGAGCATCACTGCCGGTTTTGCCTCCTGCAGTTCCTGTCCGAAGCTGTATGCTGCACAGGCGTTCGAACCATGAACCCTGACATAGAAAACTGCCGTATTAGTCTGATGCGTCACCTGAGCAGCCCAAATGAATCGTACTTCATTTCTACTCAAATCAAAACTGAGGCACACAAGTGAGACACGTGCTCAAACAGTACAATCCAAACAATGAGTCACGACAATAAAGCCATAATCATTATGACTTCACCAGCCTCATAAGTAAGACCCTGTGAAAGCTGACGCATGTGTGGAGCTTTTGGTAGCACCTCTGTGGTGAATGCTCTCGCCAGGTTCAACCTTACTTGTGAATTAACACCGTGGGCAAAAGAGTCGAGTCTTTCCCAGCTGGTGCTCCTTATTCTTCCCCTCTGCAAATAGTTTATAGATTGGGAAACGGAAACTACAAATTGTCCCTCTTGGCACAAATACTGGAATGGACTCCAAAAAATACCAATGTTGTTTTGACAGGGCATGTAAGGCTGGGCTATAAAAAGGGCTGGCTGTGGGCTCACTTATCAGGGGTCCGCTCTGCTGCGTTTCCAATCCTCAGTCCCGGGGGTCCGGTGATAATCATTCTAGCCTGGACTGTAATAAATAGCCCAGTGTGACAGGTCAAGGCGGACTTCCTATTTTGCTGACGTGTGTCTCCCGAAGCACTATTACAGACCTAGACTAGAAACCAGCAAACTGCTCCTGAGCAAATGAGTCATGGGACAAGCACTATAATCCTGTATTTTAAAGTTTTGGTTTTTTTTGTTGCATTGTCTGCTTTATTTTAACAGTGTCAGTAGAGAGAGAGAGAGAGAGACAGGAAAGGCAGGGGAGAGAGAGACAGGATGACATGCAGCAAAGGGCCCGGGCCGGATTCGAACCTAGACTGCTGCGGTAAGGACTCAGCCTTATGTGGTATGCACTCTACCAGGTGAGCCAACAGGGCGCCCCAATAATCCTGTATTTTATATGCTTAAGTAATGCACTGATGGCACGGCTGGGATGCCCCCGTCTTCCACCCAAATACCTGCTTGGCTAGACTTCAACCCCCGCAATCTCAAATTGGATTAGGCAGGTACAGGGAATGAATGGATGAGTGCACTTAATCTCTCTTTTCCCCCCCTCTCATTGAGGTGCAGCATCATTAAGCGAGTGTGGAAGGCCCTGTAGTTGATAGGGGATAAGTCTTGCTAAAGGATACGTCAACAGGTATGGCACTGCGGTGGACCGGGCCAGCCTGTTCAGAGGATGACTTCTAGACACACTTGGCTAATCTGCCAACATAATGTGGCCCAGCCACCTCCTCAAACATGTGATTCATCATATATTTTCACAGATACCTTATGATGACTCACTAATTTGCCGTCATCTGACTTCCCACTTTCATCCTGATGTCCCAATCCAAGCGTTGGCACATTCAACACAATCAGAAAAAAGTACATGCTTCCCGTCAGCTGCGTAATATTAGGTATATAAATCATATTGCTGACATGCTGATCCCCTTGTGGCGATTATCAACGGCACGAAATGAGAAATAACTGAGGTTAGAAGCCAGCTCGCTTGATCCAGATCCTTACCGTCTATTATGACAAACAGATCCAAATAGTAGGTATTTTAAAAAAGGCATATGATGACCGGTACATCGGGGAAACCAAACAGACGCTGGCCAAGAGGATGGCACCACACAGAAGCGCTGACACGTCAGGCCAGGACTCTGCAGTCTACACCATCTACAGGCCAGTGGCCACTCTTTCGAGGAGGAGGATGTGCACATCCTTGACAGGGAGGAACGCTGGTTTGAACAGGAAGACCAACAGGCCATCTATGTGAAGAGGGACCGACCACACATCGTCATGTAACTCTAGTTAATGGTCACACCTATTTGCATATGAAACCCATCGTTGTTTTCGGTCGTTATGCCACTGTATTGTTTATAAGGGTGGGGGTACCTGCGGTCAGTTGAGACTGAGGAGGCGAGTGGTGAAACGTCTCTCCCACTAAACGTGGTGCCCAGATGAACCGATCCAACTTTCTGGGATTTCCTTACTTGGATTATTGAGCACGCTTCAAGATGTATATGGATGAGGTTTGCAAATGAAAAGTGCTATGCCACAGAATCACAACAATCTCCAGTCACCGTCTGAACAGATTCTGACGTGACGCGGAGTCGAGGTGCCACTGAACCAGCTGCTAAAAGAGCAGCTGCCCCGGTGGAGTTGCTTAGCGGCCGACAGCACTGGGTTGTAATCATATTGGGAAACATCCAGGTGGGACTGGGAAGAAGAGTAAGCATGCCCACTTTGTCAACATTGCCTGGTTAAGGTTTTATTTATAGAGAGAGAGAGAGCGAGGGGAAAAGCACCCTCACAAAGGGCAGGCTCCACTGCACAGTCTTGCTTTATAATCAGACCATTTGACCGTCCCGATGAGAAATCAATACCCCCGTGTGCCGAGGGAAATAGAATAATGTCAACCAACCAACATGATTATGCAACATAGAAATGCATACCACTTTATCCCCTGCAGCTTTCTGCTCATAATGTGGGTCGACGATACCGTGTGCTGACCATGTGACTCGCAATACAGCCCTGTGCTTATTTTCACGGGAGTATGAGAATAAGAAATGTGACAGTGTTGATTCCGACCTTTCACCCACTGACTTAGTAATTTCCTCAGCATTCATGCGCTCTTTAACTCGGCCGCTTCGACACACCCAGGCCCGCTCAACGGGGCAGCACACCAAAACGCAAAACGGTCCAAACAGGAGTCATGAAAGACGGTTTCAAATGGAGGAATTGAATTATCCAAACAACCCAAATCTTGTTTCAGGGATCACGATTTCATATAACTCGGGAGTGGAGTCGCTCCCTGCATTCAGAGAGACTTGAAGTGTGGGTACAGAGCCCGACTCATTAGTTTAAGAGTGGTCAGCCACTTTGTGCAATCAAGATAACGAGGAATAATGTAATCACATTTAACCAGAGAGGGTGTAACGCGCCCATTTCGTTAATTCAGCTTGTTGTGTTTGGCTGGAATGAAAAGTTGCATACGCCCGATGCCACAGGATGTGGCTGAGCTGACTTAAAGTGATATTTCCCTGTAGTTATTGGATTATTGGGCATGCTTCTTCTTCTTTTTTTGCCGTTGAGATGCTTTATTGATCCCCGTGGGGAAATTCATTCATTCATTCATCAGGTGATGATGAATGAATGATGAATGGGGAAATGACACTCAGGAGCAGTGGGCAGCCGCTGTGCAGCATCCGGGGACCAACTCCAGTTCCTCTTGCCATGCCTCGGTCAAGGACACAGACAGGAGTATTAACCCTCACATGGGTGGGCGGAGAAAACCCACCGCAGACACGGGGACACCATGCAAACTCCACACAGAGGATGACCTCGGATGACCCCCCAAGGTTGGACAACCTCAGGTTTCGAACCCAGGACCTTCTTGCTGTGAGGTTACAGCGCTAACCACTGTGCCGACCAAAATATAAAAACGTAAAAGAGCATCTCTAAACACATCTGAGAATATAAATGTATAAAGATACGCATATCTTCAACAATGCATAAAGCCGTTATTGGTCTGCATGTCAATATTTTGGCTCGTACCGCGATCAATGATCTTGGCCACCATGAACATAACGTCACATCGATCGCGCAATATGCAAACCAAAGTTTTGCAAACAAGACTTTTTTTCTTTTCCCCGTCTGTCTTTGACAGCAGTTGCCCGTTTAATAGACGGCCTCAAAAACCCTTCTGCTGATAATGGCGGCGAATGAATGGTCTTGGACTAACGTCAACATTGACCGGAGAAGTGGGTAATCAAAATGTGTGTTTGAAAAAGTGGTCGCGAATACACTTTAAACTAAACTGATGATTTCTGGGACACAGCTGACAATGGCTGTCGGAAAATGGAAATCTGGGGGATAGTCTCGCTATAGGGGGTACTGGAAATGGAAATGCGATGGTGGTGGGAACCCAAAAACCCCAGAACATAATCAGCAAGGTGCAGTCAATGGTCGGAAAAGCACCGAGGGTTACGCAGGGGAGCGTGGGAGCTGTGAGCGACTATGACAAGGGGCTTTAAAATGTAAAAGAACAGCGCGGGAGGACGGGGAACGGTCAGGTGGTATCTGGGCGCAGAGAAGCCTCTGTGTGTTCAGGACAGATAAACTCCCAACTTAAATTCTCAGGCTTATCTGGGGCCCGGGGCCGAGCCGGCTCCCGCCAGTTCACAATTGCACAGGCCCTTAAATGGCGGTTTCTACCCCCAGATAATGACTTAAATGCGAATCTTATGACTTCCCTGTGTCTGTTTCAGCGACATTATTATTAAGTGTCCCGCACAACCGCCTCAACTCGCCCGCTTTATGAGCTGAATTGCAGCAGTGTTATCTGTTTTTAACCAACAAAGAATGCTTTTATGCCTTTGTATTAACGTGTTGAAAGTAAACAAACGCTTTATTTAGATACGAGGGCACTCAAAGCCTGACCATTGGGTATGTGGTTCGAAATACGGTTGCAGTGTTGTCTGGACACTATTGATCCTCACATTGGATGAATACATTGGCACAGTCAGTCCACAGTCTGACACACTACACACACACACACACACACACACACACACACACACACAAGACGTGCACTCTATATAATTGATTAGTCTCCATTGTTATTGTGGTGGGATTCAATGCATCATGACTGCACCCTTGTCTCGTGCACGCCTATCACAAAACAAGATCACACTCATCACTAGAATTCAATCAGTGGCACAACTTCTTGGCTATCATTGGCTGTTAATTCAGCTCCAGCGTAAGGGCCTGCATGCAATAAAATGCCAGTGAAATATTATGACAAATGGGGAGCATGTGGTGCACGGTGCATCGCGCGCGCGCGCGCGCGATCACACACACACACACACACACACACACACACACACACACACACGCACACACACACACCAACCTGCTCCTTTCGCTTCTGCCAGCGGCCACACGGACTCTCTTCGAGGATTTCACTCTCATCCTCGCTCTCCTCCTCCTTCCCCTCGGACCCCGAGTTCCTCTCCGGGACGGACATCGTCATTTTATCCTCTCGTACTTCACACTCCCCCTCTTGTTTTGACAGTGGAAACCTGGCGGTAGACAGCGCAGACGCCGCCGCTGTCTGTCTGCGCAACGGAGTCTCCCACCCACCCCCCTCGCCCCCCCCCCCGAGTCTCCACCAGCCGTTGGGGTTTTTTTAATTTTTTTTTTAGCTTTAGTCCTTGGCGCTCAAAACATCTCGTAGAGAAACATGGATATCACACAGGCGACCCTATGGGCGACCATTCAGTCAGCATATGCAAGCAGGAGCAAATTCACGCCCTCCCAAGTTGTAGAGGGAAAAAATAAAAAAAAATAAAAAAAGCAGCAGCGAACACAATTAATCTAGCAGCGACGACATGGTGACGCCGCTTGCAGAATTGGGTAAAAGATAATACGCGCCCTAAGCTGCATGCAAAACAGACTGCGAAATGTTTTATTGTCTCGCTCACACACACACACACACACATACACACACACACACACACACACACAGACAGAGAGACACAGAAAGGCGATGCGGGTAAACGCTTGGATGGTTGATCTAATGCTTCCCCCCCTACATGCACAGTGGGAGCGTTCCCTTCCCTCCCACGCCTTCTCTTCCGTGCACGGAGCGGAGTTAATTTTGATCGCCTCCCAGACGCATCAGTATCGGTGTCGACGGTCCTGTCTCAAAACACCGTGGTGGGAGCTCCTGCCTAGCGCGAGCACAGTGCGCAGAGGGGGCTACCGTAAGTTTGGTAAAACCTGCGCAGACCCGCGTCGGATGCCTACGTGCGTACGTGCACTGTCCTGAACCCGCGGATCGGCGTCTGTCAGTGAGCCCTACGGTTAGGGAATGGCTGTTAAATTCTCGAGGGTTTAAGTACCAACATCCACGCTTCTTCGCTTGGGTGTTTTAATCTTGCGATTATGCGTTTCTACCCTTGCTCGTTTTGGTGGAGTCGCCAGGCGTCCTGACGTCATATGAAGAGAAACGTGTTTGGATTCTTTCAATGTCCTCCGTCTTCAGACGCCCGGATTGGATAGATTTCATGCAAAGACAGAAGGGCTTGAAAAAAAATCTAATAAAATCAAATATCACAATATTTTGACTGAATACCTCAGCATGGATGAGGTGACAATATTATGTCGGTGACTATTGGGGCTTTCAAAAGATATTTACACAAAGATTTTGAGAAATTATGACAGAGAGAGAGAGAGAGAGAGAGAGAGAGAGAGAGAGAGAGAGAGAGAGAGAGAGAGAGAGAGAGAGAGAGAGAGAGAGAGAGAGAGAGAGAAGTCGTGAAAATCTGATTGCTGTCAAAATTGTAGATCTTGTATGTATTTCCAGCAAATTATGTGTCTTTAAACTTAAAAACAGCTTTTTGGAGGTTTTTCTGTACGTTGACGCCTCATGATCATGAAGCTCCGGCTTGACCTTTCAACAGCAGAACGACCGGGGTTTCACTCCTTCATAAAACGACCATGGGCGGCCAAAATGACCGCCGGTTTTTTTAAACTAAATTCTGTTAAGATAATTACCCAGTCGATACATTAAAACATTGCATATGTTAGTATGTCTGTTAAGAAACTGACACCAAAATTAACATTTCAATAATAAATAATAAATAGTGACATGATGCGCACGGTCACGTGCAAATTACAAGCGAACATTTTGCGCGCTCGTGGTCGTTTTAGGTAAATCTTATCATAACATCTTTTTTTGTATGCTATTCATCTCAAACTCGTTTTAATGCAAATATATGCAATTTTAGGAGCATTCGAGGAGCAGCAGGTCTGTGTCTTTTTTTCCACAGTTATTAAACTTGGAAAATCCAAAACGGTCATTATGACCGTCTTAGTCATTTTACAGAAAACAACCCATTAGAAACAACCCACTAGACAGAATAAAACCAGAAAACAATCCACTGGAGAGAACCATGAAGAGCAATACCGCCCTATTACACCGGCCCTATCTATCTACTGCATGCACTTTCAGGAGCCAAATCTGAAGCAAATCTGTATCAAGCGTTTTGCGGAAACACTCCAAGAAATACGGTATTTATGTTACATTCGCTGGTACCAGGAAGAGCTTTCCGTCATTTAAAATGAACTTAGCGCGCCACCTGGTGGATATAAAGGTAAATGCATCAGGGGCAAAGCCTTTGGCATGGTAACTGCGTATTACGACATCAAATATGTATTCAGCCGAATTTTTACATTTCATGGCAATTTCTACTTCCCTCAGCGAGCCATTTCCCCCCCGCGATTCTGTCCAATCCGCGGTCTCCGGAGTCTCACTGCCTCATCGTTTATGGTCTCATAATTTCTCACATTATCTGAATCCTTCGGGGAAAAGAAAAGAAAACATCAGACAAAAACAGTTGTCACCATTAAAGGTCTATTTGATAATTGTAATTTTTAGCACACGATGCTCACCGAGAGCCCGTGAGCCCGTGCACCACCAATCCCTCTCACCGCTAATGGGATTTACTGCTGGCGCACGAAACGGGGACAATGACCGTGTCCAGACAAGCCGTGCGTCTGGCACACCGGGAACGCTGCGTCCTGGTCCTGGCAGCATCAGAACAGCTCTTGAACACTTCTGGGATCCCCCCCCCCCTCCTTACTAAACTGCAAATGTGTCAATGGAGAGATTATGATGTATTCTTTTCATCTGAGAACTTTTTTAGATTACAACTTTTTTTCCATTTCCAGATGTCCCCCCACGTGCTTCAAGATCCGGGTTTGTCAGGACGAAGTAGTTCAGCGTTCATTTCTCCCAGTCTTCATGATCAGGTGGAGTATAGTATCTAGTCGGACGGTGAGGAGATGGTTAAACGAAACGTTTGGTGAGCGCTGGTAGATATGATACAGTCAGGTGGCAGCAAGCTGTCTAACTAACATGATCTCCTTACGTGTTTACCTGAAACCTGCGGACTTGGCAGAGGTCCACCACTCTCCCCGCCTCCTGCAGCCGCCACTGTTGTGCCATCATGGTGGAGGACACATCTCGAAGCCATAGCCGTCTCGTCTATTGGCTTGCCAAAACATCTTGCCTTTCATATTGTGCATGACAAATATGGAGGCACCAGATGTCACACTGGCAAGTAGTGTCTGAGCTCCACATCTGGACCAAAAGTGCTGCCCTACTGGAGCACTGAGACTGGGGGGGGGGGGGGGATTTGACAGTTCCGGTCTCAAAATACAATCCTATATCTTTTATATCGTCTGTTTCATATCGGTGAATGTGCATGGATATGCTTTTATAATTCTTTCATATAAATGAAAATAAGCTTCAATTTAACAATATACTTACTGTATGTATAATCTTTGGCTCAATAAAAATTTTTTTTTAAATAAGAATACTATCTATATGTTTAGGGACTAACGCGGTAAATTTAGAATTACAAGGAAAAATGAAACTGTGGGGCTGCAGCTATATGGGACCCTCAGACTGCCTCTCACCACCAATCCTGTCCACGCCCCAAGTTGCCAAGTGTCCTACACCCAGGACATGGTAACAGTAACCATATCCAATATTTCTCAATGCCACATTTTGATGAACAATTATTGCATTTATGTTCCCCAAAATGTACTACAAAATCATAGTAGTCCCCCAAACTGTCAACTTTCCTGTTCATCGTCTCTGCCCAATCCTGCCAATGACCATCAGATGTGTCTCTCACTGACAATAGATATTACACAGTATCTGTATAATTTCTGCTTCTGAGGGTTTTTTTTTCTTTCGTATTCAGCCTGACTTTCACCAACTCAACGGAGGGAGTGTTGCAGTGACCTTTTTCTCAAGGTACAGGTTGTCTCATACTTTCTCAGCGGCGTTTCTAAATGTAATCACAGCCCCTACCTGTTAGGCCTCAATACCCCTTAACAATACCCCATAAGCCACAGAAGGTCATTGCTGAAAGGGCTGGCTGTTGGCAGAGTGCTGTATCAAAGCATGTCCATGGAAAGTTGACTGGAAAGGAAAATGTGGTAGGAAAAGGTGCACAAGCAACAGTGATGGCCGCAGCCTTGAGAGGATTGTCAAGCAAGGCCGATTCAAGAACTTGGGGGAGCCTCACAAGGAGTGGACTGAGGCTGGAGTCAGTGCATCAAGAGCTACCACACACAAGCGTGCCCAGGAACTGGGCTACAAGTGTCACATTCCTAGTGTCAAGCCACTCCTGAACCAGAGACAACGGCAGAAGCGTCTTACCTGGGCTAAGGAGAAAAAGAACTGGACCGTTGGTCAGTGGTCCAAAGTCCTCTTTTCAGATGAAAGTAAATGTTGCATTTCATTTGGAAATCAAGGTCCCAGAGTCTGGAGGAAGAGTGGAGAGGCACAGAAGCCATGTTGCTTGAAGTCCAGTGTGAAGTTTCCACAGCCAGTGATGATTTGGGGTGCCATGTCATCTGTTGGTGTTGGTCCACTGTGTTTCATCAAGGCCAGAGTCAATGCAGCCGTCTACCATGAGAGTTTAGAGCACTTCATGCTTCCATCTGCTGACAAGCTTTATGGAGATGCTGATTTCATTCTCCAGCAGGACTTGGCACCTGCCCAAAGTACCAAAACTACTAGTAATTGGTTTAATCACCATGGTATTACTGTGCTTGATTGACCAGCCAATTTGCCTGACCTGAACCCGTATTATCAAGAGGAAGATGAGCGACACCAGACCCAACAATGCAGACGAGCTGAAGGCCGCTATCAAAGCAACCTGGGCTTCCATAACACCCCAGCAGTGCCACAGGCTGATTGCCTCCATGCCACTCCGCATTGATGCAGTAATTCCTGCAAAAGGAGCCCCAACCAAGTACTGAGTGCATAAATGAACATAGTTTTCAGAAGGTTGACATTTTTGTATTATAAATCCTTTTTTTTATTGGTCTTACGTAATATTCTAATATTTTGAGATACTGGGTTTTTGATTTTCATGAGCTGTAAGCCGTGATCATCAAGATTAAAACAAAAAAAGACTTGACATATTTCACTTTATGTGTAATGAATCTAGAATATATGAAAGTTTCACTTTTTGAATTAAATTACAGAAAATAATGAATTTTTCCACAATATCCTAATTTTTTGAGATGCGCCTGTGTAAGCGTGACCAGAGTTTCAATGGCCATGTGTACTGTTCTCAGAGGATTTGGAAATGTTTGCAATCACAGCATTGTAGGATTCCAAACACCGCGTCTGAGTTGCTTTCAAATCCCAAAACACGCTGCGCCAGAAATTGGTCCACCCCAAGGATCGGGTCCCCCGGCACAAACAGAGCAATAAAGTGTACGCTGTTAAGTGCTGGGAGGATTGCCATGACTTGTACATTGGGGAAAGTAAATAAACCCTGGCCAAGAGAATGGCAAAACACGGGAGAGCTAACACGTTAGGCCAGGACTCTGCAGTCTACACCCATCTGCAGGCCAGTAGCCACTCTTTCAAGGATGAGGATCAATCAATCAATCAAGTTGCATTTTATTTAGCGCTTCTGTAGCTGTGCACATCCTTGATAGGGAGGAACACTGGTTTGAACGGGGAGTCAAAGAGGCCATCTATGTGAGGAGGGAACGAATATCCCTGAACCGCGGGGGGGGGGGCTGTCTGTTACAATGTTGTGATTGCAAACATTCCCAAATCCTCTGTGAATAGTACACATGGCCATTGTAACTCTAGTTAATGGTCACGCTCATATTTGCATACTGATCGTTGGTTTCGGTCGTTATGCAGCTGTATTGTTTATAAAGGTGGGGATGCCTGCAGTCGGTTTCGACTGGAGCGGTCACTTAGATGAGTGACCCGGGTTCGCGTACACTATGTTCAATCACAATGCTTACTTGTGTAAGAAACGGATACATACCAGATATGAAATGTTCTCCGCAAATCTTGGCGTTTGATATTTGCTCTTCTGCCCACGGCTTCCAGTCCTCCCGCCTGACCGCATGAATCCACGCCCGTTTTCTTCTTCGTCTTCTTTTTCGATCGGAGTTTTCCCTTGCAGCATGCAGACGCTCGTTTTTACCCTCTACGATTTGTACAACTGACAGCGCAACAACTGTGAGGCGCTTCGTTTCGTTTTAAATCCATCTCCCCGCGATGATCTCTTCAAACTGAACGTAGTTCATGTTTACAAACACAAGACTCGTGACCCCTTTTTGCCTCACAAGCTGCGCACGCACATTCGGCGCATCTAAATAAGGGAACGCGTCTACGGACACGAGCAAATATCAGCGTTTTCTTCGTCGCTACACCTAAATCAGTCGAACCCGTCTTTAACTCACGCTGCAGCTGGGTTTACAATGGCTGTGCTTACATCACTTCGTCCCAAGACCAGCCCGATGCTTATAGGTGGTTTATCACCTTTAGATGTTAGCAAAAAAAAAAAGTGCTATTGGGTTTAGCTGCTGTCAACTTTTTTAGCTTCGTTAGCTGACTGTTTTATACCCGGGGCCTAGTTAACTCGGCTCCAGCTGCTTCGGCGTCTGCTAATAAGCAGTCCACTGCTGGTTGTACTTGTACGTGACGTGTCCGACAAGTAAACCTGTGAATCTTGAATTCAGCTAGCACTATCCTGTTGGGCTGGAGGTGTGCTAACTGGTCAAATCAGCTGGTGAAGTCTTGGGTGGGAATTAAAACCTGCATGACTGAGCACTGAAAACATAAAGGAAACCATGGGGCGGCGCTGTACTATCACTCCTGGTGGAGTCACTGTCTAGAACTCTGGCGTCAGTAAGAACCGAGTGCCTTTAGATTAAAAAAGAAAAATAAGCCGTTTATAGAGCCACTCAGTAGGTTATTCAAATAACGTGTGTTTTGTCTATATTTACAGGCCTCTGGAAGATGTTGAATTTTAGCAGATGGAGAAATCAGGTCGTTCTCGCTACACGAAAACAGGTCTTTACTACTTCAGGATTTAAAGCCACAGTAAGTGTAAAAGATGTATTAATTAATGTGGAGGATCAAGGTGCGTCTCCGTCTCACTTAGCACAAGAATAAATGTTAGGCCCTACCCGAAACATTTATATTTATATTTATATTTCCTGTTATATTTCTTGCTGCTTGACCATCATGCAGTTTCATCTCCATGGAAAGTCCACGAAGGCCAGTATGCTGTTACAGGAACCAGCAACACCCAACTTCACATTTCCATCAGAGGGCTGTACAGTTTTACAGCTGGATTTATTTATCAATATAATAATTTTTTTCCTGATGACCAGTGGACGGCCCGACTGGGGCGGTTGGAGTCAGAAGAAGCACAATGGAAATTGAGGTATATGAACATTACACATTTGGTTGCATCTGCCCTTACTCCCCAGTCAGGGGATTCAAACCATCACTAAAAAACAGCCTCTCTAACGTCAAGGCTGCTCTCAATCCTCATCCTGGGACTTGTAGTTCTTGCTTTAGTTTACTAAAGAAAAAGTGCATGTGCAAAAGCAGAAAGTTGGTTTAGAATTGACATGATTGCAGCACACAGTACACAAGACTCTGATGCAGCTCTATTCCAATTCAGCGGCCACGTCCTTCGAAGGCTGCATTTGAAGAACGATTACGTCATAGTGGCGCGCCAAGGCCGTCCCCTTCCGAAGGCTCTTTCAAATGAGTATTGAAATGAAAATTTCTGGTGACATAAATAAGAAATCCTCCATAGACCCAACTGTCTCGTTTAACAATGCTCGGTTCGGCCTTCGCGGACCGTGTCCTTCGAAGAATGAAGCCCCTCTTGCAAGTCTCCGTCTAGGCAAGACTGTCAGAAATCGATATAAACAACAGAAATTTACTCATGCCCCTCAAATGGAAGAGAGCGGTGCCACCATCCCATACAAGATGGCTTAAAGAGATTATGTTTTACCTGAAGCTTGAAAAAATCAAATTTACATTGAAGGGGAATGCAAATAAATTTGAAAGAGTCTGGAGGCCTTTTTCTTACCTGCTATGGTAACCTAACCCAAATAACAGATGGGGATAGTTCATAACCTACTCATTTCTTGGTGGGAGCAGGGCTGTAGCAGTCTAATTAAGAATTAGTTTAAAAAGATAAAAACGAGTGTATTTAATTAATTTATTATTTTTTATTTTTTTATTTTTTATTTTCTCTCTTGTCTGTGTTTATGTGAATTAGGTCATTGTATAGCTGTCATATATTTATTTGTACTTGATGTGTCATTTCGGAGGATGTTGGGGGGGGTTGGAGACATGTTAGGGGGGGATGGGAATTATACTGGATTTATTTCATGTTGATTCTGTGATTTGTAAAATGCAAAATCCGATAAATGTAAGTTATAAACAACAACAGAACTTCAGGTACACACCTCATAGCTGAGGTTAAGAGGAAAGAACCCTTGTATTGGTAGTTTCCGGTTAACTTGTGGGAGATGAAATGTTGATATGAATCTCATGAAAAGGAGAACACCACAAAAGGAGGTTAAAAAAACCCCATAGGGACTAATTTTCTGTCTTTTTTTATTAGATTCCCATACACCGATCAGCTAAAACATTAAAACCACCTCCCTAATATTCTGCCACCAAAACAGCTGTGACCCGTTGAGGCATGAACTCCACAAGACCTCTGAAGGTGTCCTCTGGCGTCTGGCACCAAGACGTTAGCAGCAGATCATTTATGTCCTGAAGGTTGTGATAAACAAGTCCAGTCTTGTTTATCCAGCACATCCCACAGATGTTCGATCAGATTGACATCTGGGGAATTTGGAGGCCAAGGCAACACATTGAACTCTTTGTCATGTTCCTCAAAGCATTCCTGAACAATGTGTGCAGTGTAATAGGGCACATTATCCTGCTGAAAGAGGCCACTGCCATCAGGGAATGCCATTGCCATAGAGGGGTGTACCTGGTCTACAACAATGTTTAGGTATGTGGTGTATGTCAAAGTAACATCCACAGGAGTGTCAGTGGCCTAGGTTTCCCAGCAGAGCATTGCTCAGAGCATCACACTGCCCCCTCCGGCTTGCCTTCTACCCATCTTGCATTCTGGTGCCATCTCTTCCCCAGCTAAATGATGCACACACACACACACACACACACACCCGGCCATCCACATGATGTAAAAGAAAATGTGATTCATCAGACCAGGTCACCCTCTTCCACTGCTCCATGGTCCAGTTCTGATGCTCACGGGCCCATTGTAGGTGCTTTCGACGGTGGACCGGGGTCATCATGGGCACTTTGACTGGTCTGCGACTACGCAGCCCCATTTGCAGCAAGTTGTGATGGACTGTGTGTTCTGACACCTGTCTATCATAGCCAACGTTAACTTTTTCAGCAATTAAATCAACGGTAGCTCTTCAGTGGGATCGAACCAGGTGGGTTAGCATTCACTCCCCACGTGCATCAATGAGCCTTGGGCGCCCATGACCCTGTCATCGGTTCACCGGTTGTCCTTCCTTGGACCACTTTTGGTAAGTACTGACCGCCGCATCCCGGGAACACCCTACAAGACCTGCCGTTTTGGAGATGCTCTGACCCAGTTATCTAGCCATCACAATTTGGCCCTCATCAAAGTCACCCAGATCCTTGCGCTTGCCCATTTTTCCTGCTTCCAACACATCAACTTCAAAAACTGACTGTTCACTTGCTGCCTAATATATCCCACCCCTTTACCGGTGCCATAGTAACGAGATAATGTTATTCACTTACTTGGCTGATCGGTGCACATTTATGGATGACTCAGACTGGGATTCACAAAATGACTCTCATTTATTCAGTTCCCGGTGTCGTGGCTTCTCTTTTGTCACATCATGTCATGCCTCTAGAGGAGGTGGAGCTCCGAGTCTCTTTGCCTTCTCTGTGCAGCTGCAGAGAGCCCTCATCCGTCAGGCGAAGACGGCACATGTTGCACTTGTCCATGTGGCTGCTGGTTTCTACACCAGTTGGTCCTGGTCGTCGTACATGACCAGGTTGCAGTCTCCCTGCATGCACAGAAGCATGGACCCCACTGTGTCCGAAGTCCATGTAGGCTGCCAGCTGTAAATGACAAGGTTACCGTTGTCCTGCAGAGCACAGAGTCACACCTAACGAGTACAGTTCATATCCACTGTTGGTGTTTATGGGGTTTTTTTGTGTGTATTTTTCCCCCTTTTTCTCCCCAATTGTATACGGCCAATTACCCCATTCTTCAGAGCCGTCCCTGTTGCTGCTCCGCCCCTTCTGCCAATCCGGGGAGGGCTGCAGACTACCACATGCCTCCTCCGATACATGTGGAGTCGCCAGCCGCTTCTTTTCACTTGACAGTGAGGAGTTTCCCCCCAGTCCTCCCCCCCCCCCAACAGGTGCCCTGACCGACCAGAGGAGGCGCTAGTGCAGAGACCAGGACACATACCCACATCCGGCTTCCCACCCGCAGACATGGCCGGTCGGCTCTGTGCATAATTGTAGTCCACTACTTCCGGTTTCTACTGCAGCAGTCATACCAGTTTCCTGTTTGCTGGCGTGTGCTACTGCCAAGGACATATTTTTGGTGACGCCTGCAAGATTTACCGTGGGTAAATGTCAACGACATGCACAGAATTGGCGACAAACTTTCCCCTGCACTCCGTCCGGACGTAATTTGATATGTTCTTGATACGTAATTTGAAACTTTTCACCCGTTTGCTGGTAGGTGCAGGTAAAAGTTTGTCGACAATTCTGCGCATGTCGCTGACATTTATCCGTGGTACATTTGAAAGTGCACATTTTCAGCACCGCATTTCAAGTTCGTGGGGTTTCGTGTCTCAGCTAGGGGCATTTCTCCACTCATGTCGAACACCGAGGCATCCGCCGCATCCCGGATCCAGCGTCGGCCTCCCAGCTGGCCTCATTCTTGGGTATGACGGCCTGTTACCTCCGTTTTCTGCCTGGGTATTCCCAGACCACAGCGCCCCTCTGCCAGCTCTTCAGGAAGGGCGTGCCATGGACCGGGACAGCAGCATGTTCGGAGGCAGTCTGCGGGCTAAAGAACCAACTCACCACTGCACCTGTGCTGGCTCATTTTCCCCGTCATGTCCTACTATGGTCCCCTGCGATGCCTCTGCCGGAGCAGTGGGGGCCGTACTCTCTCAGGAGCAGCACGGCATCAAGAGACCCGTCGCCTTCGCCTCCAGGGCCCTGACTCCCACAGAGCAACGCTGCTCAGTGGGTGAACAGGAGGCACTGGTTTGCATCTGCGCGTGTGAACGATGGCATCTTTACCTGTACGGATGTCAGTGCTCGCTCCGGGCCGACCACCAGGCACTCACCATGCTGCTGTCGGCCTCAGGCTCAGCCACAAGCCCTTACGGCTACACAGGTGGGCCGACCGCCTCAGACAGTATAACTACGTGCTGAAGTTCACTCCAGGGAGGGATAACGTGGTAGCAGACTTCCTCTCCCGCTCTATTGATGCCCCTACTCTGACTTCACCGGAGAACGGTGAAGCAGAGCTCATACAAATGTTGTACATGCCCCTCCAGCCAGTCATCGTGTTGGATGAGCTGAAACAGGCATCAGAACAGGACCCTATACTAGCAAACCTCTGCACGTATACATATGTGCCGGATGGCCATCACAAGTGTCTGCTGAACTGGCACCTTATGCTAGAATCAAAAACGAGCTCTCCTGCTGGGACGGTGTCTGTGTCTCTCGGGGGCTTTGCGCTGTGGTCCTGAGTGGCCTGCATGTGCGTGTTTTATCCATGGCGCATGAGGGTCGCTTGGGCATAGCGAAGCTCAAACAGCGATGCAGAGACTTGGTGTGGTGGCTAGGCGTCGACCATGACATTAAAGCGCTGGTCAGGGATTGCGGTGCATGCCTCTCAGCGGCAAAACTGGACCGCCAGCCACACCACCCTTACAGACTTTAGCATGGCCAGCCCATCCCTGGAACCATGTCCAGTTGGACATCTGTGGTGGAGTACATGGGCAAGGGGTCCCTCATCATCAGGGGTTCTTAGTGGTGGTGTATGACCTCCATTCAAAGTGGCCGGAGGTTGTCCCGGTGGGAAGAGAAACCACTAGAACCATTATCGATCTCCTTGACGGCTTGTTTGCAAGATGGGGTCTGCCCCTGTACCACAGACAACGGGCCGCAGCTAACCTCCGCAGAATTGTCTTCCTGTGTACCTCCGCACTGCCTACTTTCACCCTCAGGCCAATGGAGGGGTAGAGCGTTTTAATTAGTCACTTAAGAATGGCATCAGAGCACACCTGTTCCAGGGCTGCACATTCCAGACTGCCCTGAATCAAACACTGACGCACTACAGGGCGAGCCAGCAGTCTACCGCTAACACCCCTCCAGCGTCCCTTGTGCTGGGACATGAGATGGAGCTCCCACTGGATAGGCTCAGGGCCCGGGGCATGGCAGCACACAGAGCTCGGCGGCCCAAGCAAAACAGGCCGTGGCTAGGCGTCAAAGGGAGATGAAGCAATACCTCGACAATGCACACAGGGCAAGGAAGCCTCGCATTCAGGTGTCGGACTGGGTTCGAACCTGCCGGCCCCAGCGAGTCAATAAAATGAGCACATTCCGGTCCCTGCAAGTCACACACAAACTGGGGGGCTGCCACATTCAGACTGAGTGACGGTTCACGCTGGCACGCCAGTTGCCTCAGGAGAGTGCCTGCACCTCCTCCAGTTTATACACCTGAGTCTCATTACCTTACAGTCATTTAGCCGACGCTTTTATCCAAAGCGACTTACAATAAGGGCATTTAACGTAGGAAATCAGGAGAACTACTAGTCATCAGAGGTCATAAGTGCATCTTCTCTCTAAACAAGCATCTAAGAGCAAAACCAGTGCTAAAGTAAAGGCGCAAGAAAGAGGTTTTTTTTTTTAAGTGAGTGAATACAATAAGTGCTAAGAACAAGTAACAGGGTAGTAGTTATTGAAGAGGGGAGTTTTCAACCTGCGCCGAAAGATGGGCAGCGACTCCTCTGTCCTGACATCAGTGGGGAGTTCAGTCCACCACTGGGGGGCCAGGACAGAAAAGAGCCGGGAGCGAAGTGGTCGGGCGGGGGTGTAGGGCTTGACCATGGCCTGGAGATAGGAAGGAGCTGTTCCTTCCACCGCCCTGTAGGCTAGCTAAACTGGATGCGAGCAGCTACTGGGAGCCAGCGTAGGGACATGAGAAGGGGGGTTGTGTGGGAGAACTTAGGGCGGTTGAACACCAGACGAGCTGCAGCTTTCTGAACAGGCCGGGCAAATACAAAATACATCCTCTATTGCCTCTGGTTGGTGGCAGACGTCACAGTTCCCAGTTTGATGTTTCCTGATGAGTTGCAATGATGAATTCAGTCTCGTGTGCCCTGATCTTAGCCTGCTAATGATGTTCCCGTTCTCTCCTGCTCTTCCCCCAAGTCCTCCCTACTCCTAAGGAGCGATGTGCAGAGTCCCCCACTTTAAACCGTCTCTGATAGAGGTGGGGAGAAAGACGAGGGTTGCTGGAAACTTTTTTTCTCCCTTAGGGGCCTTGCCAGGCTGAATCTCATTATTGCATTTTGATTTTCAATTTGCATGCGCATTATTTGTGACGAAATTGCCTTTGAATGTTTATATTTGTAATGCACATTTGCTGACGTATACGGGCATACAGCGGCTGATAACGTGTTAGGGAAAAAAGCCATTTGACGTTTCATTTTCAGTGCCATGTCGTGTGTTAGGGTTGACAGTATTTAAATGTTCACTTCAAAATAGAAAATTCAGATGCAGCGAAACAATTGCGATCTTTTTTTCCTTTGTTTTTTTGTATTGGACTTTGCAACATTAAGGTCAAAGATAATAACTTGTCATTTTGTAACACTGGTGCATTTGCGTCTTCATGCTTGTGCAGCTTAAGGGCAGACAGAATTCCGATGTTGACTCAGTGTGGGAATAGTGCACCCTATTTCTATTCCCGTCTCATCCGGGGGTTAACATTAGGTTAAGATAACGTTTGGGTGTAGAAAGGGGAAATGGCAGGGGGCGTCCGGGTGGCGTGGCGGTCTATTCCGTTGCCTACCAACACGGGGATCGTCGGTTCGAATCCCCGTGTTGCCTCCGGCTTGGTCGGGCGCCTCTACAGACACAATTGGCCGTGTCTGGGAGTGGGGATTCGGACGTGGGTATGTGTCCTGGTCTCTGCACTAGCGCCTCCTCCTGGTCGGTCGGGGCGCCTGTTCGGGGGGGGGGCTGCTAGTGTGATCCTCCCATGCCCTACGTCCCCCTGGTGAAACTCCTCACTGTCAGGTGAAAAGACGCGGCTGGCGACTCCGCATGTATCGGAGGAGGCATGGGGTAGTCTGCAGCCCTCCCCGGATCAGCAGAGGGAGCGGAGCAGCGACCGGGACGGCTCGGAAGAGTGGGGTAACTTGCCAAGTGGAGAGAAAAATCGAGCATTCAAATAGGGAGCGCTCACACTCTCACATTCCTTCTCTGACCTAATTCTAGTTCGAGTCCAAACAAGCCTCGCTAAGCCAATTGGAGTTTGTCTGCAGATCTGTGAGTCATTCTCGGAAGGCGGAGCTGATGGTTCATTAAATGACCTGCAAGCCAACTCTGATGGCGGCGTCTGACCCACAAGTTCGTCATCGATGCGCGTCAAAAGAAATCCAGGCGACGCAGCTCATCCCCCTCTTTCACTCTCACCAGCTGCGTCTGATAACTGACCGCTCCGTGCTGCAGCCACACCGTCGCGGGGGCCTCTGTCCGTCGGGGGCGGGCGGGGGGGGGTCTTAGAGTGCTCTGACCGTCCCTCCCTAATGGAGCCCCCAGCTGTGTCAGTTGTTTGTGCTCAACTTTTTGAAACATGGACCTCCTTCTCAAAAGCGAGGCACCCTTTAGACGTGGCTTCTTTCTTATTTGTACATCGCAGAAACCTGAACGGGGCCGTGCGGGCTTTCGCACCGCCTGCACGTGTTCTGCATGGTTACCGCATCGCAGCGTATGAAAGCTCTCCCTTGTTCCACTGTGACGGGTTGGCCATATTTCCCTGCCCAGCTCCCCCACTGGGATGGGTTCCAGCATTCCGCCCCCCCCCCCGCACACAGGGGTTATGGCTGTGCAGCTTGGCAGAGTCCAAACCCAATCCAGCAAGCGCTCCCCACCCATCCACCCTCCGATATGTTTTGTTGTGAGCGCGCGTTCCAAGGGGGCGGTGCCCCAGTTAACCATGTGAATACGGACTCGCGCCTCCGCTAAAAGCAAAGCGCTGTCCTCCCTCTGAAAGACGGGGCAACTGGCAGCCCGTATTGGGGAGGGGGCGCGCAGCCGTCTCGTGCATGTGACCCCGCTCCCCGCAATGCGTTCAGACGATGGAAACAGCGTCCTGCGATGCAGCTGTCGTGTCTCGGTTCACCACGTACTGCCCGCCCACAGCAAACGCTCAGCACTCTGCGTCTGCGTGTTTTCACATCTGGACTGTTCTGGATTCGTGACTGGCTCAACATCTGGTGCGCCGCATCAGCTCCGTGCCAAAAGTCAGTCGCCATGATTGAATAAAGTTTGGCCGTAGAAATCTTTTGTTCGTTGCACCCATTATAAAGATATATCCAACAAATTGACTTACAAGCCACAAAAGACAATTAAATGTTTGTTTGTTTGTTTGTTTGTTTGTTTGGTCAGTTGTTTATTCAGTGGAACAGAGAGAATCACGTGCGCACAGTAAAGCGGGGGCAGATTAGCTGGTATGCTTGAGAGGAATTTCACCGCAGTTCATTCGAGTTAAATGAACGCATCACAGGTATTGTACACTATCTTGAACGACACACAGTATATTGTGCTGCAGACTGCAGACTAGGTGCACCCCGTTTCATTTGGTCTGCAGGGCCAGCAGCGTCGGGGCGCCGCTGTTGTAGCTCATTTTCCTGCAGTGCTCTATCCTGTTAGCCACCATCACCTGCAGACAGCAAAGGAGACGCACACACATCACATCCGTTGAATCATCACAAACCCCACGTGACTGAGGAGCAAAGCAAGGTTGTCCCCCCCCCTCCCTTTTCTCCCCGGTTGCCCCCGGCCAATTACCCCACTCTTCTGAGCAGTCTCGGTTGTTGCTCCAACCCCCTCTGCCGATCCGGGAAGGGCTGCAGACCACCACATGCCTCCTCCGATACAAGTGGAGTCGCCAGCCGCTTCTTTTCACCTGACAGTGAGGAGTTTCGCCAGGGGGGACGTAGCGCGTTACCCCCAGCTCCCCTTCCCCCCTGAACAGGCGCCCCGACCGACCAGAGGAGGCGCTAGGCGCTAGTGCAGCACACCCACATCCGGCTTCCCCACCCGCAGACACGACCAATTGTGTCTGTAGCGGACGCCCGACCAAGCCGGAGGTAACACGGGGATTCGAACCGGCGATCCCCGTGTTGGTAGGCAACGGAATAGACCGCTACGCTACCCGGATGCTCCCCGGAGCAAAGCAAGTATAAAGAGTAACTACCACGGCAGGTTTCATTTGCCCCCCCAGCCCCCCCAGCTTGGACAAAGCGTGCGAAAAGAGGCTGCTGCCTACCTGTGTGAGTCGGGGTTTCTGGGTGCAGTGTAGGTAAGGCTTCGGGGCGACTTCGATCTCACCCGCAAGTGTTTTGTAGCAAACCACGCAGTCCATCAAAGGCTGCAAAACGAGGGCAAAAACAAATAAGGGGGCGTTTTGGGGCGACGGGGGTCAAGTGATCGCAGCGCGGGAAAGCTCCACTCACCCGGTCGTTCCTGAACGGACACGTCTGCAGGCTCGATTCGGCTGTTCCCTTGGCACACCTGGTGGGTTTCAGGTGAAAGTTGTGGTAGATGTATTTCACCCCGAATCCAGACTGCAATTCAACAGGAGGTCGATTTAGCATTAAGAGCAATCATGCGGCCATCGTGCATGATATTGTGTGACGCTGCGCGTGGTCGGTCTGTCTTTATGACGTCACGGCTGCAAACTCGGTTTCTCATATGGGGGGGGGTGACGTCTTGAGTTGATTCAGTTGGAGAACAGCAGGGGGAGCTAGAGGGCAAGCTAGGATGTAAGTGACTGTAAGAGGGGAGAAGGAGTGTGACGTGAGTCGTTGAAGTGAAGAAGCGTACGCTAACCAGACGTGCGTCTTCGAGCGGTCGCTTAGCAACACAACAGGGGGCGGTACAGATTTGAACTTGAAGGCGATGCCGATTTCTGTTTCGTTTTGAACAAAACCCACGCCAGGGAACCAGCGCGTCAGTGGCCACATGAGTAAAGCACTTGTCGCCTGCACCCTTCTCGTTTCATTTAACAGGGGTTTTCTGATGCGGCCCACCCAGAGAGTCAAGCGGCCAGGTTGGACGTCTGCACCACAGTTTTAGCAGCTTTGGGAAAACACGGGATCTTGACAATGTAGTTTAAAGCAAAAACCAGGTCACTAAACAGTCCTGGCGTGTTGAAATGTAACACAAACAAGGCACGAGGTGCCCCCAAGCATGTGAGTGAACCCCCCCCCCCCGCCCAGGTTGGTCTATCTGATCTAGTGGTTTGCAAGACTCTTGAGCTTATTTCTAGCACCTTCACTCTTTCATACTTGCAGCAACATGTCTGATCATTCATCTCATGTTTCAGCGTTGTTTTCCGTCATTCCAACACCTCAAGTTGTCATGATCAAATAAATAACCAGTTTCAAGATGCAACAACAACAAAAAAAAACTTCTGCAGAATAAATAAACCCAGAAGACTTTCTTTACCTCAATGTCTGAGGTACTCAGAGTCCTGAAGAAGAGAAAATGGTGCTGGATGCCGGCGTGAGAGTCGAGCTGCTTCAAAACCAGATCCACTCCCTTCTTGTAGTTGTCGGGGAGCTGCTGGTAGGCCTCCTGGGCCTCGGCAGAGTAAAGCAGCACTCCCATGCTGAGCAGCAACACTTGCAGTGCAGCCATCTTCCTCTTTTTAACTGAGCAGACAGCCAAACCGAAAGCGGACAGAGCGACGAGGGAGACACCCACCTTTCTCCTCTAGGCTAAATATTAACCGTCCGAAACAAAAGCTGTGGCAACAACAACCCCAAAAGACATGCGCTCCTGAACTACATGGATTTCTTTTTCTTAGCCCCCCCCCCCCAACACTAAAACACATTCTTCTAGGGGGATTTCCACTAAACAGAATTTCCCAGAAACGGGATTAAGACTCATTTCCAATAACCACCACTACCAACGGAGATGTGGATCACAGGAAATTCACATCCTGGTGATCAGTATCCATGACATGATAGTGAATCAGCCCCCGGGTGAGTAAAAAGCTCCAGTCATTCACGGGGTATGTTGCTTCTCTTCCCAACCTAATCAGCATCTCATTTTTGACATAAGGAATCCAATCCCAATTAATGAAGAGAGAGAGAGAGAGAGAGAGTGTGTGTGTGTGTGTGTGTGTGTGTGTGTGTGTGTACACCATGTTTTTCTATCCTAATGGGGACATTTGGTCCCCATTAGGATAGAAAAAACAGAAACCACCTACCTTGTGGGGCCATTTTATGGGGCCCCACAAGTAAAAGGGTATATTTTAGGGTTAGGACTTGGTTTTAGGGTTAAGGTTAGGGTAAGGGTTAGGTTAAGGTTAGGGTAAGGGTTAGGGTTAGGCATGTAGTTTGCATGGTTAAGGTTAGGGTTAAGGGCTAGGAAATTAATGTAGTCAATGAGGGGGCCCCACAAGTGTAGATTTGCGAGTACGTGTGTGTGCATGCATGCGTGTGTGTGCGTGCGTGTGCATGCACATTTTGTGTGTATGCATGTGTCTTGTGTGCATGTATGTGTGTGTGTGTAGCATGGTTAAAAATGTCATAACCAAAATATGTTGCATAATTACACAAAGTATCACCACATGATTATTATTATTATTATCATTGCTAACATTATTATTTTATTATATCATCAGGAAACGCTTATAGTAGCCCCTCCCTGTTGTGACCCCATTTCCTGTTAGTAGCCCCAAAGCGTGTGTTCCCCCTGACCTCTGCCTCTTTCCCGCTCTGGACGTGTAGAAAGAGGTATGTGTTCATTTTTGTCTGCCCCTGTGATTTATTTTATCCATTCCTAACGTGTCTTGTGTCTAATGTGGGTCCCAATTCTTGCGTAGGCTACAGTAGGAGCTGATCTGACGTTTCCTGAAACCTGTCCTGTTTTGTTTATATGCGGCAGAATACAGATCCCATGCATGAGAGAAGTGGTCCTGCCTTTCCTACACAACGCAAATGAAAAAGTACACCGGTCACACCTGGAGCCGTATGACCCGCCCGATCCGTCGCCGATGAGAGAGCATCGCCGCCTGCTGCAGCCGCCGTCCTCTCTCAGCCCGCCCCGCTCCATTCACGGTTTCAGGGTTAGCCTGCTATGCTAATAGCGCTACAGACGCTAGCTAGCTAGCTAGCTAAGCTCCGTGTTGAATGGTGGCGACTGTGTGCGGGGGAGGGGAGATCGTATTGGGAGGCATTTTTTTCTGTCGAGTTTTTTTCCCCGCAAATTGTGCTGGCTAGAGCTGTGTGTGTTTATTTATGGGTAAAAGAGAATTCGTTTTGTTTTAGGTGAACTATTTCCTGTGATCTTGTTAAGGAATTTGAAGCCATAGGCTAGATGTTTTGATGCTGTGAATTCGTTTGCTTTTGTTTCATTTTGTTTGTTTATGCACTGTTATAGCCTAATTGAGACATGTCTAGCAGAGATAATGTAGCGAATTCGGGAGGCAACCACAGGAACTGCCGCGGCCGGGACGCGAACCCGTATCGCCCGCACCGCGGGAGACATCGCTAACCGCTCGACTAAAGGGTCAGACCCGTGAGCCAGTGGCTAGCGTGTCTTCTTATCCACGCACGTTACACTACCCCCCTCCTTCGGGAAGCGCGTCCCCGCGCTTAAGCATATCAGCTCCTTCACGCCTCAGGGCGCATACGCTTCTGATGGCCTTACGGTCGCTCCGTCTCACTTCTGACACCAATGTAGCGAATTCGGGGAACAACGCAACCGCAGGTACTGCCGCGGCCGGGACGCGAACCCGTATCGCCCGCACCGCAGGAGACATCGCTAACCGCTAGACTAAAGGGTCAGACCCGCGAGCCAGCGGCCAGCGTGTCTTCTTATCCATGCACGTTACAATATTTCCAATACACCTGTTAGCCCTTCCTCTGATGGGCATGATGTTACTAATGGTGTGGGAAGGGGACAGTCCACTAGTGTGGGTAGAGGGCAGTTAGTATTGCCAGTTGGGTATGGGAGAGCTAGGTTTAGGTCTGTGTGTCCTGTTTTGGGCGTCCTTGATCAGGGGAATGATGAGTCACTGTTTAGTGTGTCAGGTCCCCCTGCCAGTTCCACATCTATAGGATCGGGGACCGGAATGGTCTTGTGAGGGTTGTCCACAGGAACCTCCTCCTATCAGTCAACTTCCTCCCTCTCGACAACACACTGGTTATGGAGGGTGAGCTTGTCCAGGGTGTTGACACAGTGTCCCATGACCCCTCTACGCTGCACATGCCTGATCCGGAAGCGGCAGTGTCAGAGCCTGACAGTGAGGCCGAGCATTCAGGAGTGGATTCATCCTCGTGGCAGAACCCGGGTGAACATGATCGCACTGCTTCCTGGGTCTGTGATCAGTCCAGCCATGCAGAGATGGAGAGTGTCAGTGACTTACCTGTTGAGTGCGCCCCCTCCCCTGCAGTAGATGTCCTCCCCACCGATGATGCTGCTCATCTCACACTGTCCCCCGTCCCCTTGCCCCATGCCCCTCCCCTCACTGACATCCTACCTCAGAGTCCTGAGAATAGTGTACGTACGCTCTAGGTATGGCAGGGTAGTGAGGCCAGTTCATAGGTTGATTGAAACCATGGTTCAGTTCAGTCCACGCTTTACTGTTGCTCCACAGTCTGCCTCCTTTTTGTTTTAGGCCTAATGTGTTTGTATGGATAGTGTAATGTAGGCCTACATTGCTGTTTGGTTCGTGTAATGTTCACTGTGGAATTTGCCATTTCTTTTTTTTATTTGGTTATTTCGTTTTGTGAGTTGTCGCCCCTTTGTGCCCATATTGGTGAGGTGTAAAAGGCACCTTGTTTTGTCTGTGGAGTGGTTTTAGATATGGTTTGGCGCTTTGCCAGTCTGTGGTCATCCTAACCTTAATAGGTGGCGGGTATTGCTGACTTTATTGTGGGTGTTGTGTTGTTGGGTGATTGCAATTTGTGATATGTTCCAATTTTTGTGTAATTCTAGGGGGGTGAATGTAGCATGGTTAAAAATGTCATAACCAAAATATGTTGTATAATTACACAAAGTATCACCACATGATTATTATTATTATTATTATTTTCATTGCTAACATTTTATTTTATTATATCATTAGAAAAAGCTTATAGTAGCCCCTCCCTGTTGTGACCCCATTTCCTGGTAGTAGCCCCAAAGCGTGTGTTCCCCCTGACCTCTGCCTCTGTCCCACTCTGGACATGTAGAAAGAGGTATGTGTTCATTTTTGTCTGCCCCTGTGATTTATTTTATCCATTCCTAATGTGTCTTATGTGGGTAATTCTTGCGTATGCTACAGCAGGAGCTGATCTGAAGTCTCCTGAAACCTGTCCTGTTTTGTTTATATGCGACAGGTAAGTTTTATTTCTTTTTGTGTAAAATTGTGTTGCTAGCTACGCCTCTTTCCCGCTCTGGACATGTAGAAAGAGGCTACAGTAGGAGCTGATCTGAAGTTTCCTGGATCCTGCCCTGTTTTGTTTATATGAGACGGCGACAGAATACAGATCCCATGCATGAGAGTTGTTGTCCTGTCTTTCCTACACAACGCAACTGAAAGAGTACACCGGTCACATGTGCATGTATGTGTGTGCATGCATGTGTTTTGTGCGCATGCATTTATGTGTGTGCGTGCATGTGTTTTGTGTGCACACGAGTGCGTGCATGTGTTTTGTGTGCATGCATGTGTGTGTGCGCATGAGTTTGTGTTTTGCTGTGAAGCAAACGCTTCGGGTCAAATCAGGTTACAGTAACTGGCAAAAACAGCCAATAACTCATGATCTGCATGTGCTGCGCTGAAGAGCAGTGGCGGGTGTAGAAACAATTTATGGGGAAAAAAAATGGAAACACGTTAGATTCAATACAATGTCAAACTTTATTAAAGTTAAGTGCACCTCTTCATTTTCATTATTTTTGATAAAATTAATTGGCATACAACTAACGCAGCTTCACACACAAACGTTAGAATTAAAAAACACACTGACCGAACGGGAGTAAACACAAAGTGGAGTGCAGACACTGGATGCGAAGTAAAATACCGCGGGTTTGGCTTGAAACCATAAGCCTTCAGAAAGACACTGAGCCGAGATGTCACAATACATTCTGAACGGCGGTGACCCAGATTTGCTGTTGTTTGCTTCAACCCATTCAAAAGGTCCCGCTGAACCTTGACCCCTGCCCAGCCCCACACACACACACACTCAACGCTCAGTCTGTTCCTGTTGCTGCTAGAAGTGTGAGGGCCCCGCTGCTGTGCCCCATTTCATTACAGTGGTTCAATCTCACAGCCTTCATATCCTGTCAACGAGAAACAAGGGAAATAAATATATTCCACTGATACTCACATTTCTTTTATTCATTACATCCTGGACAAACCGCAATCCCCAATCAACCAAACTAACCTCTGTTAAGGCCAGTCTGTGCACACAGTGGATGTACGGCTTAGGCTCCGGCTCGATTTCTTCGGCGTAGGTTTTGTAGCAGACGGCGCAGTCTATTAAGGGCTGCATGAGTGCACACAAACAAACAGCATGAGCGAGTTAGAACAAGCCTCCACTTCCCCACTTCACACCTGTCGCTGTGCGAGCTCAGCAATGCTTTCTCTCTCTCTCTCTCTCTCTCAGCACTTACTCTGTCGTTTCTGAACTGGCACTGGTTGGAGTCCACGGTTCCTTTCGGGCACTTGGTGGCTTTCAAGTAAAAGTTGTGGTAGATGTAACTCACGTCGAAGCCGGGCTGAGGAGAGAGGAGGAGGAGGCGGAGGGAGGTTCAGCACAGAGTTCACTCACGGCCACTTTCTAGAGCCCCCTCTGACATGTTCACCACATGCTTTGGTAATATGAACTTTTCCTGAGCATTAAAGCGTAAAGCCGGCGTCAGTGGTTTCAGCCCATTGTTTTGAACCAGCGCCTCCATCAAACGTCCTTGTCGAGGCGAGCGTCACCCCGACAACAACTCTCCCGACACAAGACACCGAAAGCAGACAAACAAAACGTCATGTACAATACCTTGATGTCTGACTGCACCAGACTCCTGAAGAAGAGGAAATGGTGCTGGATCCCAACATGGGAGTTGAGCTTCTCCAGAGCCAAGTCCACTCCCTTCTTGTAGCCGTCGGGGAGTCGGCTGTAAGCCTCCTGTGCATCTGCAGAAAACGGCAGTGCTCCGGCACCGAGCAGCAGCAGCAGCAGTAGAGCAGCCATCTTCCCTCCCTGCCTGAATGGGACTGAAGTGGACCACCCACTCCGACACCACTGGTGCAAAGAAACAAACCCTTCTGTGCTCAGAGGCAGTGGAGCGGTTGTTGTCTGCCACCTCCAGTCACATACGTGTCTCTGCTGGCCTCGGACCCACTCCCGCCACAGACTTTCTTTTTCAGATAGAGACAGATTAGATGAATAGATAGATGGATTAGAATAGGTTAGTATGTCAGATCAAATTAATACATTGATAGATTAAAATAATAGGTTAGATTAATAAATTGAGATTAGATGAACAGATTAATAAATTGAGATTAGATGAACAGATTAAATTAACAGATTAGATGAACAGATACAATTTAGATTGATAAAATTAGAGGAAGACAAAAGCTAGATTAGTGGATTAATAATTAAAATTAGATGAATAAAATGTGATCTTACCCATGATTTATCATGTCCAGATGGCAAGTATTCACAATAACACACCATTTACGAGGTGTCCAAACAGAAAACATGACGAAACCATTGCCGGGATAAATAGAAAATTAACTTTATTTGTCATCAATATTTGAACCATTTATATACAAGGGAACACCAGCAATGAATCAATAGACCTTATATTGCTTTTCGAGACTGAACAATACACCGTGTCAGCATTTGATATGAGTCAAACAGATCACATAGCTTTATTCCACACTCAAAGGCACATTAAACAAATATAAAACTGACTTTGCACGCCACCTCTTCATAAATATGCTGCATCGCTGTGCATGGCCACGATGCAGCCATCCGCTGTAAAAATGCTTCTTCGTATGTTGGAATTAAAAAAAAAAAAAAAAAAACAGAAATAAAGAAAAATCCTTCATGATGTGTTCTGAAAGACGAGCGATAATGAAGTGTAACATGACAGGCAAACGCTGTAGGGTGGAAAGTCAGATTTATGTGCGTCTCAAAAAAAAAAAAAAAAGTGCAAGCTATTTTTAAAGCATGTCGTCCTTCAAAACTACAGAGGTGTGTAATCTAACCATTCCCTGGTCCCGCGGGGTTACAGCATAACAAAACAACCTCTGGGATTGGGCTGTGCGTGTGATACGGTACATACCAGCGGTGGCACTTGATTATCTGCAACTTGGTGACACCGAAAAAGGCACAAAAACACAACACGGGAACAACGACGCTGAGCTGGGACGGGTCCGTTTAGACCCAGGTGAGAAGTGATCTCGGGGACACATCCACTGGAGAATAACGGAGGACCACAGAGCAGAATTTGACCAAATTAGCTAAAACCGACACATTCGTTACTCTTACGTCAGACATGATTCGATTTGTGAAAATAAATCACTTTTTAAAAGCGCCCAGCCTCACCGCCGCACGAGTACCGAGACTGTTTACGCAGAGTGTGGACGTTTGGTCGACAACAGTTACTAATAAATGTTGACTTTTCCCCCCTAACGATTAATCTGTACGTCGTCAATGAAACGGACAAGTTGCAAAAATGAACTTGTGCTACGTGGTGGAATGTCGCAAGTTAAAACCAGAGTTAAAAGCTCCTGCCGAACTGCCTTTTGCACACTTCAGAAAGGCCGGGTGTGGTTGGGACCTTGCGGGGCTGAGATGACCGAACTGATTGATTGTTCTGACAACAAAACTATTTACATGAGACATTGTGGCACTTGGACGAAAGAAAAAAAAAATGCTCTCATCAGCTTACACTTCAGACCTACACTTGGTGAGAACGGCACAAAACACACATTACGCTGCGCGGGGCGGGGAGGCGATTCAGCAAGAGGAGGAGGAGGAGGAGCCAAACAGCAAGGTTAATTAACCCAATGAGATGATTTACATACTACGCCACTACGTTAAAGTGTCTACTCATCAGTAAGATATGATGGCGCTACATACAGCTCTGCAGGAAGAAAGCGATACTGTGTTGCTTTTCCCATGATTGTGTTTGCTATGACTGCACAATTTCTCAACATTGCCCTCTACTGGTGAAATCAATGTTGATTTAATTTCATTATGATTAATAACAACGTTGTTAGAGAATACACCAGCCGGCTACGTCATGTCGAGCCTTTTTGCCTTAATGTGATAAAGCCGTGCACACAACTACCGTCTAGTCTACACTGCTCAGGCTGGACACGCACAAGTATCAGTAAAGGCAGTGGCGTTAGCTCCAACATCAGCCAGAGATAACATGATTTGAGAGGCAAACTGAGGCAACACTGATTTTTACAGCCGAGTATTTGATAGGCCCAAGTCGATGCCAAAGAAACGTTCAAAACAAAATTACATTAGAAAAAGAAAAAAAAAGTTCTGGGTATACATTTTAATTCCTTCATAAGGCGCTTAAGGGGTTTTAAAATCAGCAAAAACACGAAGAGGCGACAAACTTGAACAACAACACGTCTGTGAGTTAAATAAGGAATGTATCCCACATATCCTCCACATATTCAATGTGAATCAGAGTGATGTTTCAGGGCTGAAAATGAACCACCGTCTACGAAGCCATCTACTGTAAATGCGTTTAACTTAGAGCCTGAAAAAAAACATCGGTAGATTTGGATTCTCTCTCTTCCCCTGAAATGTTTAAAAAGAAATGTATAATGTGTACTCGGGCTAACTGTTAGACCACTTGATCTCTACATCTGATTATCTGTTCTCATGCCACCAAGTGCTCTCAAACGGGTAGGAAGCCCCCCCCCCTTGCAGAACACAGTGACACCGTGTCGGTTCCAGCAACTCCCAGTCCAAAAGACAAAACCAAAAAAACAAAAACAAGAGTCCTTTTTTTTTTTTCGTGTGAAGGAAAGGTAGGCTGAGGCCATGAAATCTTCTGGGATGTGACCTAAAACAGTGACAGAGCTTGACCAAGCTACAGAAGAAACTGTTGACCACCTAACAAGTCAGCCAGTGTACGTTTACCGCTCAGCAACTGCGTTGAATGAAGTGGGCACAGGTGATGTAGCCTAACGTTTCCTCTTAGTGTTTCTCTGGCTTGTGAGGCTCTTGTCATCGAGCCCTTCCATTTCATTGGTCAGTAAAGTGATTGACAGGTTTTTGGTGTCCATTGAGGAAGCGGTGTCATGCATGAGGGCAAGCCGTAGGTCACACGGGCATGTGCATCTCCGCGTATTCATCCTGACACTCTCTCTCATCGAACTTTGGCTCTGCATCGTCTGCATCCAGCTAAGATGGAGACACAGAAAAACAAGACGATACTCCTTTATAACACAGATTGTAGATGGGGTTGGTCATACCAGTGTAAGTAAAGATTACAAAAGCCAAAATTTGGAAATTTCAAATAATATTGTGAAAATGTCTTTTGACTCATGACACTTTAAGCGTCTTTATTGAGGACGCAATGGCATCTGAACCTAGCTGAGTGCGCCTCTGTGTGGCCGACTTACACATAGCATCTCTCTGACGGTGAAGATGCGCGGGAGCAGGAACATCTTGACGGGGACGGTGAGGATGAGGACAAACGGAAAGGCCAGCGACGCCTGGGTCAGCATAACAGCCCACAGCACTGCCAAGCACACCAGCTGGATGCAGGTGAACAGGTGCATCCTAAGCGTGCGTACCTGTGCACACAAAGAACAGACTTCCTGTGAGCCGAGCTCACACAGTTTCACAAGTAATTATTTTCTTGGGATTTAATTGATAACATTTGCGAAAGATTTCACCTGGCTACATTATCATCATTTTGAGAAAAAAAAATCTTTATTGTGATATATTTTTTCCAACTTATTTGTCTTTCCAATGACTACAAAGTTCACGGTAACATTTCCAGGCTAATTTAGGATGCAGCAACCCCAATTAACCCCGTTTCTCCTCCCAATACTCTACTACCGTTAATGTTTGTGATGATTCTCTTAAATCTCTTATTTGTGTTTTCAGGTAAATTCCTGCTGAGTCTCGTCTTTCTGCCGGCGTCTCTTACCTTGCGTACGTAGGTGTGGTCGGGGTGGTACTTGGGAGGCATGAGCAGCAGCATCATACGCTCCGTGAGCTGGATGCCATTGAGGGACATCACACCCATGTAGAGGAAGATGCCAAACAGCACCGCCAGGGGGATCTGACGGAGTAGGTCTCCTATAACAATGGACATCCCTGGGGGAAGGATGGTGAGGAGCAGGTAGGTAGGGGAGTGGTGAGGGTTAATATGGACAGGAGAGAGTGATGGTGAGAGAGGGAATACTCATGTACAAAAAACACGAACATGATTGAGATTTGGAGGTACGACCAATTACACAATCAGAGTCATCACAACCAAATTTGGCAAGTATAAAGAGCAACACAACCCGCTCACTTCAAATTCCAAGATGTTTGAAATGTAATATCTAAATGGGCGTGCACAACCGCAGTCCGAAAGGACAGCAAGACGACAAGGACACTCTCATCAAAGACAGAACGCCAAGCTGTGCACCATCTAATCACCAGTTCACGTTGACATTTTGCAGCCGATGGCTATAACCCCCTTTCTCATGTCCGACACTCACCGACCAAGACTGCCACCAGCAGCCCTGTGACCCTCTGCTCTTTCACTTCCTGGATACGTGGCTTGTCTCCGGGTGCAACAGCCTTGCTCATGACGGTGAGGGCGTTGGCATGGGTTACGGAGCGAACGGTTGCTGCGGCCATCCACGGCAGGCCGAAGAGAGCGGAGCTGCCGCCCAGCACGACAATCAGCAGCAGGTCCAGGTGGAAACCAGATCCCTTCACCAGCATCCGCTCCTTCTTACTCACTATCAGACTGGAGAAAGGTAGGAAGGAAAACAGGGGCTATTTTTCTATCTTTTTGGTTTGTTTACTGCTAGGTATGAGAAATTTAACCTGATACAACACGAAAACAAAAACAACTTTCTGAAGCAGATAAGCTCTCTCGAGTAATAAGAGTGCTGCAAAAATATCTTTGGGAGAATATTGGCATACCCATCCAGGATATCGAAGTGAGCAAGTGAAGATAGGTACTAGGTAAAGATAGGCATCTTTTTGTGCAAGGTACAAAGAACGAAGCAACATTATACATAGGAAAAAATCTGCACAGAGCAAGTTTTTCTTTTATTCTTAGCTAATAAGGAATACCAATGGAGGCTGGATGTAGTCAACTCAAAGAGGGAAAAAAAAACTGCAGAGCAAATTGAAAGAATAACTAGCTCTTCCCCTTCAAAAATTGATGGCGTGTCCTTTCTCAGCAGCCATAGTGGGAACATTTAAATGTACACAATACATTGATTTGACCTTACTCCAACTATTCTTACCTGGCCAAAGTCTGGACAGCGACTATTAATGAGTATTGACTCACTGCAACTCTTTTACCGGTACAAGCCAAGTTTAAGGCACCAAGTGACTCGCTCCTCAGCTTCCATATTAGACTATACTAGCGTGGCAAAGGCAGTCGACGAGAAATATGGTGTGGCTGAGGTGCTAACTCACGTGGTGATCTGGGTCTCCATAAAGATGAGGATGAAGACCAGAAGGGCAGGGAGCAAGCAGCCAAACATCATCCAGATGGGGAACTGACCATCTGAACCAAAGGGACTGATGACCCAACCACGCTTGTCTGGACTTGTCACAGAGAAACCGCTGGGAACACTTAGTTTCTGGATAGAGGGTAAGGAGAGCGAGGGTTTTCATGGAATGGCTCTGAGAATAAAACTCAAAACATTCAACGTTCAAGCAATTTGTTCGATAATGGGCCTGATGTTCACCTGTGTGTACGTATCATCTATGCTGTAGTCTATCAAAACCATGATGAGGATGGCGATGGGTACCCCAAAATCTCCAATCATCCTGCGAAACTGAACACCACAGCAGGGGACAATTTGAATACAAATGACCGGGCTGCTTTGCAAATGAAATCATGACTACCGTTGAATACCAGTTCAATATCAGGCACACAGATTTAACGGTGACCCAGACTCCCATGCCGACTGTGTGAAATCGGAGTTTAAAATAGAACTTAAAACCTTAAAAAAAACACCAACAAAAACAACACTTTAACTTTAAAACTAAAGTGTGATCACTATTTTAAACACGTGGACACAAACGGTATCTGAAACACTAACCAGTCCTGGATTTAATATATAGGCTACTTGTTCAGAAGAACTGAAACACCTGGAAAAATCTCCACTCTCGAGAGGTCAGGATAACAAAGGTAATGCTACACCAATTTTCAAAAACCACACACAGTCCCCCGTATGAACAATGTTTCGGGGCACAGTAACAAGAGTACAGACGTTACAGAGGTAGTGAAGTAAATATAGTGTCTGACCCTCCCTGGGAAGAAAGCGCTGTTCCTGAACTTGCGCAAGTAGAAGGCGATGAAGAAGGTTCCCGCCATCATCACAAGGGAAAGCAACGCAGTGTTAGGCTCCCCTCTGACCGTCACAGTCACAGGCTTGCTGCTGTTGGTTAGCATAAGTGTGATATTTTCTCCGACGGCGTCTCCATCTGTGCTGTTGTTGAGGGAACAGCGTTTCAATGGGTGCTCCTTGAAAATCTGCCAGACAACACGGAGGGCTGACATTAATGCACAGTTTATTGCCACACACACACACACACACACAGATTACTTTAACACCTCTTCATGGGGATTAGCATTCAACACACTTTAAGGGGCCACTTTCTGGGAATGGAGAATAGCTTGGAATCAAATCCCTTTCAAGTCTGTGCCACTAAGCTCTAAAAATAGCAGCCGTCCTAAATCATAAGCTCAGATAATAGTTCAACTCTCAATCCATTCAACTTTCAGAGCTACTCGATCATGTAACAATTTGGAAGTGCACTTGATAGAAAAAAATTCTCATGTCAAACCCCATGTTTGAATGACATCCAAAAACTAGTCAGCTAGATTCAGTGTCACACCAACTTAACCCCCCCCCCCCCCCCGGCACAGCAACAAAAAGTTCTTGTTATCAGCGTGGTCAAGTCCTCTGCGTACCCTGGCCAGCTTAACGAAGGTCTCACAGATGAAGATGAGCGAGATGAGGAAGGAGAAGATCTCCTGGGTGAAACGGGACACAAACCGGACCAGGAAGCTGCCCTCGAAGGCCACGGTGACGACCACGATGAAGATGAGCCAGAACCCGATCCATACCCGGCCCGTCAGGTACTCCAACTCGTTCCCTTTGCAAAACTGTGAATATATAGACACATTACATTCAATGGCCATTATTTTCACCGCATAGGGATATTTCTATGGCAAGAACACGACAAATCACATAGCCAGCACACATGCTATATACACAGTAAAACATATATCAAAAAACAGTATCCCCAAAATAGTCATAGTCATGAATGTCATTTTGGCTGACTTTTAAATCTGAGCTACTAAGAATAAATGAAAAAGTGGAACAACTAACAGCCACCAGAATACATAACTGTGAGTAGCACAAAGGTAGGAGCCATCATATCGGCATTTTAATATTTATGTTACCCGAAAATGATCAGGTGAGAGAGCAGTGCCAGGGAAATAAAAAAGATAACCTGAGGAGTTTCATTCTAAACATTATAAATCCATTTTGAGGGATTTTGATGAAACATTTTTTTATAAAGTGCTCAGCAGAGGTACTAAATGGAATGATAAATGGACTGCATTTATAATAGTGCTTTTCTAGTCCACCAACCACTCAAACTGCTTTACAGTGTATGCCTCACATTCACCCATTCACACACGGATGATGGAGGCTGCCATGCAAGGCGCCAACCTGCTCATCGGGAACAGTTAGGGGTTCAGTGTCTTGCTCAAGACACTTCGCCATGCTCTCTGGAGGAGCCGGGGATCGAGCCAGCGACCTTCCGATAACCGGACGACCCGCTCTACCTCCTGAGCTATGCCACATTAGATAAGAGATTTATCACATCTATCAAAGCATGGGCTGCTGTTATGATTCTGCAAATCCCAGGAAGTCTACTGTGAAGCTGTTTTAGTAAATAAAGATGAGATTTTTCTTTACCATCTCTCTGCAGGACCTGCATACATTAAAACTTTAACAGCATTTAATCCAACCTAAGTAATATTTGATTGTTAATTCCATGAAAGAGATTCAATAATTATCACCATACATTTTACATTTCTATGATTAACCGACCAGTTGGTATGGATATTGTCAAATACATGTTTACAGGTTCTTTGTAATTGCGCTCAAGCTCAGCTTTCTCTTGCGGGTCCCTTCTCTCAACTTTTGCATACATGTTCCACATTCAAACACCGACTTAACTGGCTCCAAAGAACTATCAAATCACTCCATGATGAAACTAGCCCCATGACGAAACTAGCCAAGGGTCGCATTTGTGTTTGCAAAATTGATTTAGTCTAACTTAGTAAAATTAGCTACCGATGGACTTTGCTTCATGACCAATCAAAATCTGCTGAACCGCATCTGACCCGCACAATGCTCACATCAACTTGGTTCGAGTTTGAGAAAGAAAGATGAATTGTTGTTAGATTGAACCATATATTATGCATAAACAATAGCTCTATAAAAAGTATGATATGCAGTGTTCATTTATGTCCCATTGATCACTACTAAGAAAAAAAAAACTGATGATTTCCTCAACTATCAACTCACAGAGTAGAAAGCCTCTTCGAAGACCAGCAGAGGTCCGGAGAAGCCCACAACAAGGAGTGGCTGAGCCCCCAGTAAGCAGAACACCACGCCTTGCACTGCCGTCGACACAATCAGCTCAGACACACCAATCAGACCTTCCGTCTTCTCACCTGGAACCAGGAACACACATCCCATCAACTGCCAGTTCAAACTACTGTTACAGTCATTAAAATCAAGAGCTGCAACCACAGAGGATCTTGGTATGCTGATGCAACACAGAGGGTTAAATTTTGTCCCCCCCCCAAGAGAAACTCACCCAGGAGGCCTCCGAACGTGATGGCCGGGGAGAGGGCGGCAAAGTAGATAAAGATAATGGCGGCCATGCACTGAGCATTCAGGGCGTCCTTGAAGTCGCTGACATACTTCGGGTAGCGGCGGCGTACATCTCGGATCATCCCACCAAAGGGGCGGCCAGTGCGTTCCAAGGGGTCGTCTGATTTCTTCAGTGGCATGATAAGGGCTTCAGGGAGGACAGGGTGAGAATAGGCCATGGATTAACAAAGACAAAAAGTTGATTGCATAACATAATTGTTTCAGTGAAACCGAAATCCCCTGAAGCATCCCCACAAACCCACAGACATTTGATTGACGGAGACTAATGCTGTGTTACTGTCATGCTGTGAACAACAAGATGCTCTTTCACTTTTTCCAGTTGGGAGGCATCCACAGGTTTCGATTTTAGGAAATGGCTATATCCAACATGGAGACTGTAAAATTTTTATCAATGCTACACAATCATCATCAGATCTAAAACGATCATGTTAAATATATTTAACGATGCTTTTTACTATTCGACAGTCAAGGCTTTAATCCGAAGGTGTTCTCATGACACCAACTGTGCATATCTGTGCCACTTAAACATTACAGCTGATTTTTTTTTTTTATTTCCCTGCCATGCTAAACTGCCATGTACTTAAGATTATGTGGTTGAAGTCAGGGACTGCAAGTCCCAAATTCCCTACCAGCTATTTCTAATAGGGGACTGACATGTGCAGTTATTCCCAATTGGCCATTTTTAGTTACTGTTACTCACTCCCACTCAGTTCAATAGGAGGTTGCTCACCTTGATCTTCGAGGCTCTTGGGCTCCTTAGCCAACAGTTTCACCTCCTGTTCCTCCCTCTTCCGAAGCATCTCCCTCTGGAAGCGAGCTACCGAGTGTAGAAGCTCGTCCCCGCCCATTTCTGAGGGGGGCAGCACAATGCTACAGTCCAGGAAGCCATTGATGGCGTTGAGGAGATCCTGTCTGTCATCTGCGAGGTAGGCCGCCTCGTGGAAGTGCTAGTGATGGGTAAGCAGGGGGAAAGTCTCAATGGAGGTATAGATTAATTCATATCCCCTCGGGGATGAATAAAGTATTCTGATTCTGATCCCCTGAGAACTCTCTCCTGAGTGGTGGGCCTGACTATGAAGCAGAAGCTTCTTATAATATTCCACATATTTCCTATTAAATTCTGGGCTGTGGCTTGTGAGTCCATTTCTGGCTACTGGCTTGCAAAATGGGTAAAGCCAACAGAGAAGTTCTGCAAACACCAAAGTTGGCTGATGGACATAATAGTCAAACAACAAATCGAAACAACTACAATGAAAGAAACTAACGATGAAAACAAGTTTTAATTCCTGCCTATACGTCACTCACTTTGTCAGACATGAGTGTGGAGATGGAGCGTCCTATTTGGTGGTAGTCCATGCTGGTACTGGGTGGTCCCAGCAGCACAAAGAGGAACCTGACAGGCACAGGGACCTCAAGGACAGAGTCCAGCTCCACTGCCTCCTGCAGCCGGACAAATGCCATGGTGGGCTGCTCCAGAAAATCCACGCTGCCTGGAAGACCCCAGGATAACAATTAACATGAACACACATGTAGTACTACAAACACGATAACAGACAAATAAACAGAAACAATGAAGGCTGTAATTTAAGATAGGCAAGGAGATTCTTTGATAATTTAGTATTTCGAGTATGAATAAGCTTGCTTGTTGTTTTACGGCGCAGTTGGAGAGAACTCACCCACAAGGACAACCGTGGCCTCAGCGTTCTCTGGTATCTTCTCCAGCAGCTTCAGCTCGTGTTTGGACTTTGAGCGATGCATGCCAAGGGACGGGGTGGACTCCTTCTGCAGGAAATGGCAAACAACACAGGATGTGAACCCCAAGCTATCCAGAGGATACAGAAATGCCATCACAATTACAAAACTAACCCAATTCAAAAACAGAAAATCTGGCAGTGAAAGTGAACGACTGTATTTTTTTGGCAACTTTTGCTCTTTTTTTTTTAAGACAGTATAGTGAAACAGGGAATTTAGGGAGCAGGGGGAGAGAGAGGAAGACATGAAAGCAAAGGTCATGAGCCAAAGTTGAACTCAGGATATTGAGATCCAACCTGAGTCCATAGCCTGAGCGCTTACCAAGCCACGGGGAGGCCTGCAATTTTTAATTCCATCTGACTGTGAACCCACCTGCATCTCATTCTTCTCCATGTCAATGCGTGTGTCCGTTTCCCCAGCTATGTTGGTGCCGCCCATCAGAGGATCGGTGACGGTGGGCTCTGGCTGGTGGATGTGGTTGGTGCTGTGGTGGTGGGCCATCAGGCTTCCCAAGCTGGCTGCAGAAATATTCCTGGGGAAAGGGCTGTTATGCTCCTTCTCATCGCTCGGGTGACTGGGGGAGGGAGGGAGAGGAAGAGAGAGGGTGAGGAGGAGGAATAGAGGCTGTGACAGGGCATGGAGCCACCTAGTAGCGGGGAGCATACAGCAACGAGAGACACAGAGTTTAATCATCCATCAAACTCATCCTTTTACATCAACAATATTTTTCAATCATCGGCAAACAGGACACTTGCAACCCATTGTAACGCAATTGTTTTCTTTTAACAAAAAATGTGTTTACACACACACACACACACACACACACACACGTTACTGATGCGTAATACGTACTGCACACAAAAGGGAAAAAAAGGAAAACACAATTAGTAGTGAAATGTAATCTGTAAACTGTAAAGACATATTAAACACCAGTTGGCATGTCTATTGGCCCTTCAAAATGACAGAAGTTTGTGATATTAAGGTAAATCTAAATCAACAGGCATATCTAAAAATTTCACACTGAAATGGGATTTTGTTGATATTCCAATATACTTTGAATTTTTTTTTTTTTTAATTAAATCAACACAGCTTGCCTTAGATTGCCACGAGGTTCCTGATGTGATGTTGAAAACGGGTGGTGCTGGTTACCTGTGTTTGAGTAGCAGGGCCCTCAGGACGTTGGCACGATCCTCAGCCTTGATCTGGTCAGAAATGATCATCTGCTCCACCACCTGGTGGGCGATGCCAGGTAGAGTCTTCTGGTCCAGGTCCAGCAATACTGCCCCTGTGGGATGGATGCACGCATTGCTCTTGGATTACGATGGAAAAGTTGAGCTCATCCATGAACTTGTATTGTTGACAAAACACGAGTTGCGTCCAATGTTTACTTCTGTCTGTCTCTCTCTGTTAATCTTAAACACACACACATAAACACATAAGTGTTGGTTTCTCACCGTGAGAGATGGTCTTGCGCAGCTCCAACAAGCTACGGAAGGAGAGTGACGCCACATGAGGTTTCCCCCAGCGGTCAGTCTCCTCTTCAACATCCTCCTCAAACTTGATCCAGCGAGCAGTCTCCTTCCACTGCATCTCCTGGTTCTTGTCCATGGTCAGCTCGTTCAGCTCCACAAAGACCTAGGGAGGTGATATAGATAAGAACATATCAGCCATAGCGGTGATGCTGAGATAATGGAGCGTTTCCTTGACACAGAAGGCCATGCATGTTTAGTGTGCCAAATATCAACAAGTGGCTTCTTCAAGGATGCTCCCATAGAGAGTCAACCTGAAGTGCATTGACATGTTCAGACTTGAAGCACGGAGCTGAGGTGACATCTGTGGCTGCTAGATGTTGCTTGGTAAAACAAACTGGGTGTCATTTCAAACAAAAAGAAGACTAGTTACAATAAGGGTATGGAACAAATGAAAAATAGACACTAAATTCAAAATACCTATATCTACACATCTTGGCAGAGAGGACAAACATTCTGTGGCTTGCCACACCTTTCAAGACCTTCCTCTCAGTACTGAGACATTGCTAAATGGCATTCAATTATGAAAACAACATGCTGGTCAGTCACATCTGTCTGTAAAATGACGCAAACCAAAATCACAGGGTAGCCTGGAAAACACTACAGTCTCCATTTAATCTGCTGCTGTGCCAATCAACACCACATGCTAGTGAAAAACACACTCCCACTCCTCAAACCTGGCTTTGGCTGGTTAACCAGCCTCACCTTCTGGTGGTGACCCATCTGACCGGAGCCGTCCAGCAGTATGCCCTCTGGCCGCGAGGCAGAGCGAAACAGAACCACAGGTAGTGACTGGAGGACGGAGAGGGTGGAGGAACGAACTCAAACAGGGGAAAAAAATCTCCGACACCGGCACAGAGGGGGTGGGATCCTCACATCTACACACCCCTGCGTGTACTTTTACACACCTCGGACAGGTACCTGTTGTTTACCTGGACCGCTGGAGGCCTCTGTGTGTGTGTGTGTGTGTGTGTGTTAATAAAATATAGCTCTCCCTCTTTCAGGAGCTCCCAGTTTTTGGTTACCTGAGCTCCTCTCTTCTCCCCCTTTTCTTTTACCCGTGTGAAAGGAAAGAACCCATTCATTCATTTTTAATTGTGCCCAGCCCCCTATCTAATCAACAAAAGATAGGAGGCAGTGCCAAACTTGAGGAAAAGAAAAAAGGAGGACAATTCCCAGGATTTCTGACATGATCCCCATACTTACTGTTAACCAAGACCTGAAGAGGCTATGGATAAAAGAAATTAAAAAAGTCTAGCATGGACCCTTCTTCCCATTACTAACCTACTAGAAATGTAATTAATGTAGTAACAACACTGAACTCCATTCCCATGGGAAAAATCTAAACCCTTGACTCTGTCTGCCACCACTATCAGTTGTGCATTTTCACCATGAATCAGTTCACAAAATACTCATTCACTAAAGAGAGGTCATTTCACTAATACAAAAGAGAGGAACATTTTAAAATAAAGAGGCTAAGGAAAGTGATAAGTGTCCTGCACTGAACCTAAAGCACATGAGGACGACAGGTTCCTCTAGTTCTCTGGTGATGTCTCACCTCATGAGGTGTGCGGTCCTGTTTGCGGCTGCGGGTGCTGGGCTCTTTATGGTCCTTGCCGATGTGCACCACCTGACCTTTGCCGCTCTTTCTGACAAGGTGTCTCCGAACACCGGGCACATCCTCAAAACGATGACCTGGAAGAGAAGGAGCTTGTCAAAAAAGATACAGCTTGACTACATCAAAAGACAGCCACCTTCACCATCACATTCTTTTAGGGTGGATGGACATTTGCCTCAAAAATCCCCACACACACACACACACACACACACACACACACACACACACGCACGCATTAACTACCATTCATGAAAACAGCAAATAGGCCACCCAAGTGGTGCCTAAGGGAGCTGGCTGTCAGTGCTCTGTACAGCAGAAATGCCCCACCGTTTCACTGTGATGCGCTCACATAGAGCTGGGAAATGCAATATTGATATTGTGACATGACAAAGCCAACGGCACCCATACCCTGGAGAGGAGATGGGCGCCACCAGGGTTATAAGCCCATTGAAACACTTGTATGGAAACACGAAATCAGAAAACCATGTGTTAAAGATGTGTTAAATTAGGATTGGAGTGAAACCCAGCAGGACGGTAGCTCTCCAGGAGCAGGGCTGGTGATGTGTAAATCTCTTATAAAAGCACAAATAATTTTTTTTAAAAACTATCATCATATTGTTGACAACAAGGTATTCAGCCAAAAATATTCTGATATTTGATTTTTATCATATCGCCCCGCCCTATAGTCACAAGTCCTTCTAAAGCTTTCAGCCTGCCGTGAGGTGACCTTTGGCCCTCAGATCAAATCTCAGCACCACGACTGACAGTGCCAGGCCATTTTCTTGAGGTCCCACTGCAGGAGCTAAGGTTACCCACTATGGCAGTGCACTAAGCACTGCATGGGATATGGGCAAAGGCCAACTCAATGGACGCTAGAGACACAACACTGTGGTTTAGGATCCTTGTGAGATGCTGGCAAATGACCAGTGAAAGGGGGAAAAAATACTCTACTGGTTCAGGTTGTAATATTCTAAATCTGACTCATGACTGTACCAGAAATTGGATAAAGAAACAGCTTACTTTCACACCTTTCTCCTAGCTAAAAAAAGAACAGTGATACAACAACCCAATAGCTTTAGACCCCAAGAAAACTCAAGAAAATCCAATCAATGAGAAAAACAATCTCACAGCAACATGCCGATACACCTTGCAAGCAGTACAGGATACTTCACCCTCTCAAATAATACAGTTGCCTTACCTTGATACACGATCGGCTGTGCTACAAAACAAACAGTGATGCTTTTGTGGTTCTTCATCAAAGTTAAAACTCACTCAGAACACAACGTAAAGTCTCAAAACCTTACCTTGATACACGATCGTCTGTGCCACATAGCAAACAGTGACGCTTTTGTGGCTCTTCAGCAAAGTTAAAACTCATTACCCAGAACACAATGCAAAGCCTCAAAAAGGAAAAATACAAGGTTTGAAGACTCGGATGTCTGGCTTGGCTGGCTAGCTACTTTGCCTCCAAGAGCTCAAAAGTAAGGTAACCTCGTTCTAGCTTCCCCTGTACTTCACCCCTCAGGTATAACTTCCCACTGAGAAGATCCATTGTCAGGCAGCTTCGAGGTGTAACCAATGGTGTGTGAGTGAAGGCTTGGGGCAGCACCTGGAATAGGACAGAGCCCGGCTTGGGGTTCTTGAAGGAAGAGAAGATTTTTGTGGTGGGCGTTGGGCTGGCACGGCCACTGGACTACGTGACACCTCAATGCTGCTCAAACTCCACGCTTTGCTTATACTTGTGCAATGTGCACTAGTTTTGACAAAGCGGAAAAACTTGCCATTTCTTGACCGCCGTCTGACCCTGCATGGGCCAAATCCATCAGGATTCATTAGTGAGCAAAGGTGCTAACCAGCTCAGGTGGAATAAAAGGGGAGGGGCAGTGGTCTAATAATTCCTATTGTTGAGCAGCAGCCAGCCACAGGGTTACTTTCCCAGGATAATTTACAGTGGCGGGAAGCAGATAAAAGAAGATACGAGGGAATGACTGCTGATGGAACCTTCAGGGAAGTTATACCCATTGTGTCACTAAGCCCCCATGATGATCCAAGTACCAATCTGTAACACATCTCCATAGCCCCCCTTTTGCCATTTTACATATTTCTAAGCTCGTCCTACCCTCCTAGTTTCACTCCGCTAATGGCTCTTGGATTGTGAACTGAAGGGCAAAGTTTCTCAATTAGCCACTGTGTTGACTCGGGCCCGATTCCAGCGGCCTCAGCTGACAGCGGGAACAGCTAATCTAATTACGAGGGCCTGTCTGCCACACTCTGTGATGAGATGGTGCTACCTGCCGAGGGGTCGGCTCCCTGACGTAAATCGCCCTGCACCGGGCCACAACCCTCACGATGGGCTGGGTACATCACAGGGCAGCGGAGCTGCGGCCACAGTGCGGAGGTACTTGCGGCGCCCCTCATTAATGTAACCCTGTCTACTCCGCTGTCTCTGAAGCATTCCAAAACCCTCAGGGGAGCCCAAGACTCAGAGACTGTTACCTAAGTGTAATCACAGAGCTCAGCTGGAGCAGTAATAATGTTAAGATATAAAAGAAGTTGGAAAATACTTGCACATACATACACACAAACACAACATAAACCATAATTTCTATCAGCTCCTTGACGACAAAATTTTACATTTGTTAAGTTCACTGCACACAGGTGCCTCACCAAAACACTTTTCAGGTGCAGGAAAATCAAGACTGGTGATCAAGACTAAAAAACAACCTCTTTTCACTGTGTTGCAGTGGTAGAATAACAGCCTGAGCCCTGACCTTGTCAAGTATATATGCGCTCCAAGTATTCCATGTTGCTGACTTGCGCCACAAAACAAGAGCATCATCCAAACAATCAGTATCATAAAGTGCTACAACTCGAAAGCCTGCTCAGTGATGTCAAAGCTTCTCTCATCACCCCTTGACTACTTACTTTTGATACCGTCTAAATCCGCTGAAGCGAGGGTCTGAGCTTCGCTCTCATCAGTCGGGATGCGCTGGTATTTGGCCTGCTCGGCACCTGTCATGTTGCCTGTGCGTCGGCGCTCCTGAAGGTCGTAGCTGCGGCTGGCGGAGGAGACCCGTGTCAGTGGTATATGGTCAGGTGGCGCTGTGGGGAGAGCGGGGCTGGGACTGGCAGGTGGAGCTAGCTTTCTGCAGAAGCATAACAAAAGAAAAGGAAAGACAAAGGTTTAAGGGGCACCGAAGGACAAACCCATACCTGTATTTGAGGTACTTGTCTTTGGCTGACGTAACTTTTATTTTCCCTGTAGATTCTTGTGAAACTCAAGAGAAAGGTGGAGACTTGTAGTGACAAGATGACGCAAAACTGCTGCAGCGAAATGGCCAGAAAAGTCCTCCGAGCAACGTCGGGAACAATCAGGATGAACTTGCCGTCCTTTAAAAGTCAGACCTCTAAATTACTTCACCGCTGTCACAGAGAGCTGCTCTGAATTTAAAAGTATAAGGAAAACTAAACTGACTTCCTCTGTCTTCTTCTTTACATCCAAAGGTTTTACATGAATCCTCGGGTACTAAGTTTTTCTCTGAGAGGGTGTAAATGAGTCACACACACGATGCTTTACTCCAGACGAGCTATGGCAATGATGCGGCAGAAAACTAAATGTCATTAAGGGGAGCCTGGGGAGGTTGGGTGTGTTGGCCAGGGTCCTCTAAACAGACAGGTGATATATGGGTCTCCCCGTGAAAAAGATTATTTGGGTCCATCAGATCAGGCCCAGTGGGCCCACTAGATGCCTGGGACATGGTAACGTACAGTGTGTGCCTCACTAACCAATGAGGCAAAGACTAGACACATGCACCCAAGTGCCTTAGCCAATCAACGCAAGGTCACAGAGTGGCTGTAAGAACATTTGTGGAACAAAACAAAAGATGTGTGTTACGCAATCATCACAGCAGATATGACATGGTTATAGGCCAAGGGGGAACACCGTGTTTTTACCACATCCTTCGTAACGACTAACACAGTATACTGGGAGTTTCCTGCAGAAACCATCCTGGACTCACTCTGTGGACGTGCTGTCGTCAGTGTCTGCACCCACAGCAGACTGCGGTATGATGTCCAACTCACGGGCCGGATAGGGGCTCTCGCTGCCAGGCTTGGCCACGTGGGGGTCTTCTTCAGACACAAAGAACTGAAAATGAAACAGAGAACACAACTGAAACAGAGGCAAATGTTGAAGATAAGAGTTTTCTGGTTTTCCACGATCTACTGCCGAGTCAAACTTTTTTTTATCTTGTCAAAACTGGCCATGTTTTGTGAAGTTTCATGATATCAGTGTAACACGACACCCCGCTGATGAATGATTGAGGCCATACTGAAATATTCATAGAGGAAAATATGGTAATAGTACGACGCCAAGCGACCGGGTTGGATAACAGAGTGTGAAGCATATCATCAAAATGGCAGCTTGTTCTTGATAGGTCATTCACCCTTTAGAGAATATTCTCACAATTCAACTGCGTGTATCGAGTCCATGTTACAGACACTGCAAAAGACATGCAACTTTTGCACCTTCTCTATAATCATCCCTTTACAGAGGACACGCCTTTTTACAGGGACAAAGAACAACGCCAAATCAAACGTATATACCTGCACGTCTTTAGCTCCTTCCGACTCGGAGGGGGTGGCATGGTCGTCAGCCCCTTCTTCATCTTCATCCTCCTCATCCTCCCCCTCCTCTATGGGGGCTCCGCTGGGACTAGTGCTGCTCCTGTGGTCTTTGTCCTTTTTCTTTTTCTTGCCACTCTTCTTTCTGCGCCCCTCCAAGGGCAGTTTGGACAGAGGCCGGTGGATGTGATGAGAGGAGTGGCGGTGGTCTGGGGAGCGGAGGTGGGGGTGTAGTAAAGGTTTAGCAGAGACACTATTCAAGCCTATCATTTGGTGTCTACTGATAGCCTGGAGTGGCAATATTAATCAGAACCAGAATCAGAAAGTGTTAAAGCTACCATGTCAAAGATTTATTGTGCAAACAGATTTGCTATTTTGTTTCATTTTCTTTTTTTTAACAACAGATGTATTTGAGACAACAGCTAATCTACAAATATCCAAGTTAGGAACAGTTTTTAAGTTGTTCAACTTAATGGCTGCAGTTGGGTAGCACTTTTTACTGGGAAAAAAACAATATGGCACACATTGTTTTATTATTTCACCAAAGCAACCCAATGCAGAAAAACACGTGTACCACTCATAAAGTTGTCAACGTTTACAAAACACAATAGCCGATAATCGTCTCTTTTAAAATAAAAACAATCAGGTGATTATTTCCCTATGTTGAACTTTAAATATTTTTTGTCTTGAATAAAGTGTGTATTTAAAATGCATGTTTAAATTGTTGTATCGGGTATCGATACTTAGAGGCTACTGAGTTTATATAGGCTACAAATGGGCCTATATGTTGTCCACCCCCCCACCCCCAAAGCTCTGCACTGTCCAAATCTGTTTGCTGCTGCACTATAACATTTCCTTAACGGGCTTAATTAAGTTAATATTATCCATTTCTTTAAATGCAAGAAAGACAAATGAAGGAGCCCTCTTTAAATTTACATTCAATGTCCTCCTCGTGGTAGTTGCGGTGCTGGTCATCAGGAACAGCGGCTGCAGGGCTGAGGATCTGCTGGAAGCGCTGGACCCCCAAAGCCTTGTTAAGGTCTCCATCATCCTCTGCTTCTGGCCGTGGATTCCCCCGTAACGACGAGGCGGCAGCAGCCTCAGGCTGCAAGGATATGAAGGGAGATGGATCAGGAGAGGCAGGCATAGCTGTGATGAGATTTGTTCAACATGGCAGGATCATGTAAGGCTCACTTGACACAGTTCAGCTTGGTGAGCCACGACAGTTTGTCTTTCCCTTAAACCAACACTAGAGGGAGTTCTGGTCATAAGTATTAAATTCCACAGCCTCTCTTGTAGCATGACCTCTTGAAATTAGCCCTAAATTGAAAACAGTGGCCATACGCATCAGATCATCCACAACCATCGACAACTGTCGTATCACAGAGATCACGTGGTTGATAAGAGATCTGTTTTCCCACAGCTGGACAGGGGGGTCCTACTGTGCCCTGCTCTGCAGGTGAGGTGTTGTGATATGGGAACAGACTGGTGAGTTGGACCACAAAGATCCACTTTTAATACCAGGACTGGGTTGTGGTCACCTCAAAGTAAAGCAGACGCTGCCTTGGCTAACACACGGCTCCTTTAGCTCCCCCGGTAAACCCTTCCCTACGGCAGTGCTGGGTCCTGGGGAACTGGGAGGGCAAGGCACCATAAGGTCATCTGGTGCCCACGCAAACCGTTTTCAAACCACCAAGAAACGCCGCTAACATCAGGGCGAACATATAAATATGTCCCCAAACTGCAAATGCGATTAGCCCTTCGCATTGTAAGAGCATTGCAATTACATAGAAGTCGATACGGAAATCTATTTCAGAGATTAATATACTGAGTTTTAATGATGACGATGGTAGCCAAAGATGTGAACATTGTAAAATCTACGCCTCAGAAGACAGGCCTCCCACCGACTGAAGCCAACTGATGTCAAGATCTTATGTTACCAGTTCTGATGTGCTGTGCCTTTTGCCTGCCCAGCAGCTGGTGTTGTTTGCTACACTTTCAGGAAAGCGGAAATTAAATATTCCAAAATACTTCTAAGTCCCGTCAGCACATATATTCCTCTTTACCGCAGGGTGTCCTGAAACCTATGAGATAAATAAAGCATTGTCCCCCTGTCTCCTGCCCTGAGTAAGCAGACAGTTCTATGATAAGAGTCGCAGGATTCTACAGATGATTTACGGTTTTATCTACAGTACTTTGCAATAAAAACTATACTTTACAGCAGTCCACTTTACTCACAAATTGAGGTAAGCAAGTTCAGGAATGGCATTTGGGAACACTAAATGAACGAGAGCCAGGCAGATTATAGCAGTATGGAACATTTGGACCAAGATACTGCCACAAACATTTTCTGCAGCTCCGCAGATTGACTTCACTTTTCGAGCCCTCCAGTAACCAAACTATCACACGTTTCAGCGCGATATAAACGCTTTACTCTGCAAATCAAATTTCGCTCCAGCTGGCCGCTGAACAGCGGTGCCGCAGGTACACCAGAAAGGTCAAAGGTTGCGTTGTAAACACGGGAGTCTGCAAAGAAAAACGGTGATCTATATAAACTAAGACTGCAGCATTCTTGTGTTTTGCAGTGACATTCATCCTGCTTTAGATGAAGGCATGCCCGAAACAAAACGTTTTTGAGATTTAAACTTTCCTCATATAGACCACTGGGTTCCCATGACCTGTGCTAGGCCGGGGAGTTAGCTGTTGACCCGTGGGCACATGCCGCACATGTGTAAGCTGAACGATTTTTGAAACGTCGGCCTGCAGAGCCTTACACAAACGCAGTCCATGCGACTGGGGCAGAGACTTGTTAGCATGCCAAGCACACTCAATATTGACCCGAGGTTGATTTTTTTCCCTTTTTTTGCGAAACCTTGGGTTAATCACAGGCTCCGACAATTCCACAAGAGACTTGAAAAGAGAAGCGGATTGACTACACCTTTATCTCATCAACCTTTACTACAAACTACCAAATAGGATGTAAAAAAAAAAAAAAAAAAGAAGAGGGGAAAAAACCCCACCCCCACAAATCAACCAATACTAAAAAAAAAATACTTGGCTGCGGTGTTGAACCCATGATCACAATGTAGGTCGGTTTAATTGCACGTCTCACAAATGCAATATTCAAGAAGAGGGGTAAGCTATTCAAAATATGGGTGAAAGTTAACGCGTTTGTGCCAGAGCACGTTCCAGAAAACAAGCCAAAGTTCAAAAGAGGAGCAAATTTCAAAAATACGCTCCGCTGTAGACAGCCCAGACCGTAAATTGAGCATCGTTCCTCCTTTAAATTGGACGTTAACCCAGAAATCCCCAAAAGAAAACACTCTTTTCCAGTGTAATGAATCCTTTTGAGGGCTGCAAAACAATCTGGCAGTTTATTTTCACAGAGCCCTCATTCATATTGTGGTTTCACAGTATATCTCCAGAGGTGGGAAAGATGTGTGAGGGATTCTCAAAGAGGCGACAGAACTTTCCACAACTAAAACCACGTGCCGTGCTGTAACAAGCCACGCACAGAATGCTTGGCCTCAGCCCTTTCACCATCGCACAAATAAAAGTCAAAGTACATGAAGTAAACAAATAAGGGGGGGGGGGGACAACATTTCAACTACGCCCCTGATGGAAAAATTAACACTTCCTTCACCTATGCCTCATTAAGCGGTCTCGGGGACTTACCTCGCTCATGGTAAAGTGAGCTTAATGGAACCACAAACCGCGGCAAGTGTCGGCGCCCCTAAACATGGCAACACTGGAGCGCTGCACCTCAACGCCTCTATAAAAGAACTGAAGGCAGGGGATATTCCTTCTTCCCAGCTTATCAAAACCGCGTGATATTCTAATCAGGACAATATCTCGCAGCCCCACCGCCTTCGCCAATCTGCCCCCACTGTGGCAGGGCCGAATAAACAAGACTCTCATTCCCGCTTTGTGGACAAACGCAGCTTTAAAGGAGAAGCGGTGTTTAAACAGCAGGGGAACAATGCATCACGTTGACATTCATCTCCCCATTTTAACTTGGCCACATGTAGCCTAAATATTGACCAACGTCCTCTTAGCCAACCAACCTTGAAGGACAATGCAGCCCCTGTGGGCATTAACGCCACCCGCCATTAAAATGATACACCGCTGCGGACGCAAAAAAAAAAAAACTGTTAAGTAATCAACTGGAATGTGTGCAATTTGTGTTGTTAGAAGGGTTTGAATGCCCATTAAAGTTTAACCACAAACGGGTGATTTTTTTTTTTTTACATGACAGATGAATAAGGTGATGTTTTTGGAAGTCGCTCCTTTCATTTGCTTTCACACTGCATATTTGCACTACAGTGAGTTAGCGATAAATACATAAAGGGGGTTTTCTTTTCCAAGTTTTCAGGAACTTAAAGGTGGAAAAATTATATGGATGCGAGAGGGGATAGGGCGAACATAAAAAAAGAAAGGTCAGTCTGCTCTGCCTTATTACAACTAAATGCATCTTGGTACACGATTGCTTATTGTGATGCTGCATGGACAACATAAAGGTCCAGGGCTTAAGCGAAATCATGTTCAGCCACATGCCTCCCTGGTCTCATACAGGCTTTTGTGTTGCAAATTCACTGTCAATATCATATGCAAGACTACACCGGCAGCATGGTGGCCCAGTGGTTAGCACTTTTGCCTCACAGCAAGAAGGTCCTGGGTTCAAACTGAAGGCCGTCCCAGGACCTTTCTGTGTGGAGGTTGCGTGTTCTCCCCGTGTCTGTGTGGGTTTCCTCCGGGTGCTCCGGTTTCCTCCCACCATCAAAAAGACGTGCATGTTAGGGTTACTACTCCTGTCTATGCCCCTGAGCAAGGCAATGTAAAGAAGAACTGGAGTTGGTCCCTGGGCGCTGCAGCTGCCCGCTGCTCCTACACAATAGGATGGGTTAAATGCAGAGGATGAATTCATTAGAAGAATACAATGTCGAATAAAGCGGCTTTCATTGTGACAGCAGATCTTTTGACTGTTACTTGTGATAGCATTCATCCTGTAGGTGAAGAGCAAATCAATCTGGCAAAGAGAAGAGTTTGATTCTATATTGACCAGTAGATAAGAGGGTCTATCTGTTTGCACACTCGAGAGCTCGGGAACGTACAGTAAAGGTGTGCAACGACTGCTGGATAACCAAAAGTTTGTGAAGGCAGCAGAGGAGATTAACTGTGTTGTGAGGTAGGCTCAAATCCCACACAGTCAGCATTTGGAAGGGGGAAGGGGGAGCGAGCCAGCGGATGTTACAGCGATCATGTAATACTGTGACTGTCGAGTTACTGCATTCCTAGATATCTATGCCAGTTTGCCAGGACCTCAGTGGGTGCAACCCTCTAAATATGCTCAGAATTTCAAGACCGTTCTGTGTGAGGTATTTTCGTTTTTGTCCTAGTTTCTACCTTAGCCATCTATTTAGACCATGGCTGTATTACGTACAGCAAGCTTAGATTCTTGGACGAGCAAAACTAAGAAAACTTTGAAAAATTTTATGTTTCAGAATCATGCCATCCCGCAAAGGTCTTTTTTTTTTTTTACTGTGGTTTACAAAGCCTATCAGCATGAGTGCCTGCTTTAAAATTCAAATTTAACTGTGACATACTGTCAATCTCATCAAGAGGTCTATCTATCTGTTTCACACAGTCTCAGTTTGAAATTGGCTTCCAGTAATGGGATTACTTTGTGATTACATTTGCACAGGGAGTGGGGTTTTTAGCTGTAATCAGCTCCATTATTTAATGTTACGCAGGTTTTTCAGCAGCAAAATACAAGATAAGGAAACCTTACCTCGCCTCTTTATTTAGCACTGGCATCCACGTTGAGGATAACCGACTGACAAATGTCGCATTCATTGAAGTAGGGGGGGTCTGCTGCAGTGATGGTAAAATGGATGGTCACAAGAAATATGAGGTTAGTGGAGCTGTAAAAGGTGATGAAAGGGGAGGGGAGAGGTAGGCTGAGCTGGCTGACACAGATCCTTGTTTGGCTTCCAGCTACTGTCTACGGTTGCGTTTTCAGTAGCAGTCACTCTTACTGTTGACATGCTTGCAGCATGTTAAGATATTCTCACATCTCCTAGTGCCGAGTCAGGATCTCCAAGTGGTCTAGGGTACTGACACTAGGATATGGGCAGAGGGGTGGTGTAGTAAGAAGCCTCCACACAAAAAAAGAAAAGGAATCAAAAACAAATCAAATACCATCCACAACGCTTAAGTCGTGTTTAGCGAGACACTCAAATCCCAACTAGCTCCTGGGGCACTGTTCTGTAGCTGACTTTTTGCTTGATGACAAGCAAATTTTGAAACCCATATTAGGAGGTGGACATGAATTCAAAATGTCCTTCACCAGTTTTTAAGACAGGCACTTGTATAGCGCTCCAACTGTGAAGAAACCTCACATGGTCTGGCTGCTGGCATCAGAGGGGTGACTATCAGTGACGCACTGCGAAGTAATTATTACCTTGGTTCACGTATGTATGAGACAAGTCAACGGGCTCTTGACAGAGTAGCGATGGCATGCACATCATGGAAAAGAGTTCGACCAAGCCTTACCCGGCTCCAAAGTTAATGCTAAACTTCAAATGATTTTGAACTCTTTTTACGGTTTATCGACAATAATTACTCTCGCATCATCTCATTTTGCAGGTTGCAGTTTGAAGATTACATCTAACAACTGGAATCAGATGAACAATGCTCAACATAACATACTGAAATGGAGAATTACCAACCCATCTGGGGATGTCAAACCCTTATTTGGGATTCATATATTGCAGGCCTTTGTGCTCAAACTGTTCAAACTCACCTTCGATGTGCGCAGAAATGCCATCAAATTCCATGCTACAAAAATAGAGAGAGAGAGCTGTGTTTTTCCTCCTACATAAAAGCTAGCTTAAAATATCAACCTGACACACTGACCACTTCTATAGACATCAATCTCCCGGAATATGAATGCGGCACCCAGTTTCACAACTGGCTCCTCAAAATCCAAACAGGATTAGGTGAACTCTCCCTAACAACACACACTCGACACAGTGAAAGAGATAATGATTAACTCTGGGGAACAAGAGCTAAGAGACCAGCCAATGACTACTGAGGTTATGTCATATGGCAAACATCTTTATCTTTTCTGAGCTTCATCTCAACTCTTTCTGTTCGCCTATCTGAAATGCACTTAATCACGGCCAACTGATATTGTGATCGAAATGACCACATAGTCTACCATCTCTGTCAGAGACTCCAAATCTATCTCCCTGAAGAATGTATAAGAACGTTTTGGGGCAGCTCACTATCTGGCTAGATGTAATTATCAGTACAGAACATACTAATTTCCTAAAGGCTTTTAAAGTCAATGCTCTAGGGATGTTATTCAAGTTCAAAAGTAAATATTAGAAAGGGCTACAGATGTGCAATTATACTGCATGAGAGAAGCCTAGTAATCTTTGCAGCATACACAGAATTTTTCTCATATCTAACGTTACAAGGAGCTCATACTACACGTCATATATCCTGAGTGTTATTGGTTTAGATATAAATTTGGGTAGGCTGACCTTTTCATCAAACAACATTTAGCATTTTTGTCAGGCAAGATAGGTACTTAACCAGTATCATAACTCCACTTCCACCTCCTAAATATCCTGTGTTATACAGAGAAGAGGGTGGGCTTACATTTACAGACTAAAACAACACTGTCTCTTTGATGATTATGTCCGGTGTGTGTACACCTCATGCATGCAGACCTGGGGGTCATCTAGAAGGCCATGTGAATGTGCAACATCGGATAGGAAGCAGCTGACTGTGGACCAGCAAAAAAAAATGCAAAGCTCAGGAAAAGCAAGCACTTCCTGGACTGGCGGAGCACTGGGTCGAATGAAGTATCGCACCGCTCATGCACTAGTTTGTAAGTGTGTAGCATATTGTGCCATGTATGGAGGTTGGTTCTTTAGTAGCGATAACTAACAAAACATTTGTGCCATTTCAGGCAGAATTTAACGGTACCTCAAGGGAGGGAACAGAATATCAGCTCTTGAGGTTTCTATCTAAGGGGCCTCCCTGTGTTGACTAAGCAAACCAGGTTATCAAGTTAATTAGCGAAAATCTTTGGATGACTGTTGCTGGTCTCAGCAACTCAATCATTCCTCTGAAAATTATTTTTAAAAGGGGGTAAAAAAGCTCTTTCTCTGGCCATTGCCCTTTGTGGTCATCCATCTGGCCTTGTCCCTGATGTTTACCACAGCGCTTCCACCTACGGCCATGTAATTATTGTCGAAGTAAGCACCAAGGTTATTTCCGTCCCTCAAACACTAGCAAGACACGGCCTTAGGGAAAGCTCACTTATGATGACGGCATTTCAGAAGGAGAATTCATTCTGTGCTGTTCTAAACTGCTACAGGGGTTGGGGAGGGGGGGGGTCACAGTTTTATAGCTATATTGACCATTTTACTTTCGAAGGTGAATCCCAAATTTGAAGTCAGGGTACTGGCTGTGGAGTAGCTAGATTTATACTTGCAAAGCCCTGGAGGGCACAGCCCGATCCAAAATATACACAGCGATGCCAGGAAGGACTGGAGGAGCTGACACAGCATAAATCCAGCATAGTGAGAATGTTTGCCAGGGGTATAAAAAAACACCACTAAAAAAAACCAGACATCTGGTGATCAGAAGAAAAGGCAATTTTGGTAAGCGGGAGCTGCAGTCTTGTGAATAAAATGACCATCATTTCCTAAACATAAATCAGTTAACCCCACTTATTTAATGCATAACATTAATTTCTAGAAAACACCGCTTCCCTGTTTGTCACCGAGGTATGTTTACCTCATGTGTTTTATCATGTGGTGGAAGCTAGGCCCTGATCTGAGTAGGCAGACCAGGTCCCCTTTAGCTGTGTGCACATACGTGGGAATGGCTTACACTATGAATAACTGATGCCACGGCTTCTGTCAAGTGGTTGGTACCGCTGGGGTTGCTCATGGCGCTGCACTGAAGGTGCTGCAGAAGAGGCTCTGGGAAGCTGGCGTGGGACGATGCGACTTTAGCCTTTTTCTTTCTCGCTGGGACTCAGACAGCTTTTGGGCAGCATAACCTAGAAACAGACACAGGTAAGGCGGTTAGTCCACACCACGTTTCAGCTTGGTGAAAACAAACAAACTATTAAACAAATAAAACCAAAACCCATCGATATACAATAGATGGACACCAGTAAACTTTGATGTATGCCGCACCCCTCATTATCTCAGGACCACCATGTTTAGCTAAGTGACCTTCGTCTAAGTACATTTTGGTAATTGGATATGATTGGGTATGGATGATCTAGAACACCACCTATGCTGCAGATGGAAAGTGTGAAACCTCTGATCACAACAACCATTCCTAAAACATTCTTATTTAATGAGATGATAAATGAATTCTGAAGTTGAATGGGTGCACAATTTCTCATTATTGCTGGAAGATCCCTTTCAGCCACCCCCTGGACCTTGAACAACATTTGAGGAGAAACCAGCCTAACTTGCAATTTCGACAACTCTTGAGGATAATTTCACAAAAGAAATTCAATGGCCACTGCAGTGCATGCCAGCAGGCCTCCTTGACAAGTGGTCTCCATTCAAGTCAAGACATGTCAATTTTATTTGTATTCATTACGATTACTTTTGGTCTCTAGCCGTCTTAACATTTCCTCACCGCCATTCAAGGTCATTAACCACCAAAGTCAGATAAGAGCCCGATAATGCTGTGCTACTGTGGAGGGGACGCTTTGATAAGTGGCGGCACGTGACTCCACTATTCTCTAACCTTGCCTCCACCTCACCCCCCCCCCATCCCACCCAAAATGTACGAGGACATACCATGAACACATCAAGTGAGGACTGGGGAAGTGTGCCAACGTTGCAGGAAAGAACAATAAAGTATAATCAGGTTGGAAAGAGGGCAAAAGGGTGAGCAGTGGGACAAGGGAAGTAGTGATGCGTTGTCTGGTGGTGGGTGGGGTCTGGTCTAAAAGTCAGAAAATGCTTTTTAAATAAATAACAGGTCTTGAATTTAAATGACTTCTTAAACGATTTATATCACTGTTCATGTGCAAATATTAATCAACAACTGTATAAACCAATATGGCTCTATCTATGAATATACCCAAATGCCACTTAAGATAGTACGTATCCTAAGGCTGGAGATAAAACTAAACTCAGCAGACATAAAACTGTTTTCCCTACAATCCCTTTGATATCTAAACTTCCAGATGGTCCTCGCTGGCTGCGATTCACAGACGTCTTGGCGCAAGTGGTTTCTGGCAATCTTATTGAGAGAGCAGCGGTTTCCAATCAAACACTGGCCTAGAAAGCAAACGGAGGTCCAGCCCCCAATTCCAGATCAATTTAATGACACGTTCTCCGCTTTTATTAGCGTCACGGCAAGAAATCCTGCTTGGTTAAAAGCACCCTGGAGGTGCCTATCAGAAGTCCCAGCCTGCCTGATGCCAGCGCACAATCATATCAACGACCTTGTGGGCAAGAGCCGACTTCCACGAAGTGCCCCAACGTTTTGTTTAAATATAGTCAACTTCCAAAGATTAAACACGCCGGGTGATGGTATCTGTGAGCCGGACACTGTGAACTTAGATTCATGTGTTGACTGTTCAAAGACATCAATGGCAAACGAGTGCAGAAATTAAATGCCTATGCAGGACACACACACCCACACCCACACAACTTCACAGCTCTGTAATAGTTAACCTGTCATTTATGTAAATAAAACACATATTGTTAGTGGCATATCGCTGAACTGTTACTAAGTATTGATTGTGATAAGAGTTGTCTGTCAGAGACCTTTCATTAGGCCGGTTTTAAGATTTCTTTCTCAGTAAACCTAGAATGCACCGCTGTGAAGGAAGGAGGGGAGAGCAGGCTGCACAGGGTTTAAGTTACAGCACACTGGGGTCCTTCACACAGAACTCTGGGAACCGGCCTGTGCACCTCGCCGCACTTGTGTAACAATATCCACTAGGATAACAAAAATGACCAGAACAAAACAACCCCGAACGCAAATTATCACCTGAACAATCACAACAGACAAGAGCAAGTATGAAAAAGGGCCCGACAGGTAGGTTTAACAGGCACGGCCCTGAGGGCTCTGAGGCAGTATTTCCAGTCACGAGTCATGCACATAAGTCTGTCAGGGATCATATATACATTTTGATTACGAGGGAACCATTTCTCTCGCTCATGTGATGTTTGCCGTGACAAAAAGGAAGAGGCTGAATGCTGACGAAGCAATGTGGATGTGAGGGTGAGATGCTCTGCGTTTCTCTAGTTGGGTGGGGGGGGTTGTTTGTCTGTCATCTCTTTGGCGGTGCTAACACTAGCATGGTCTGCCTGGTGCCTCGCAATCTGGTCCTTGAGACTAAAGCGAGACGGGGGGGCGAATCATATTGTGTCAAATCTTCTTCTCCGCATTTGGTCACAGCATCTAATTTGTGCACATGAGGCCTCGGAAAACCATTAATCTGTGAGGAAGTTGGTATGAAAACAGGAAAGAAGTAACTGGCTATGACTGTTGCAGCCTGTCATAAACAGCAACAGGCTCTTCAAAAAAGAAAAAGAAAAAAGTGGAACTTGTGCATTCGGGGGGGTTTTCCTATTGTCCAAATTGTCCTGCTTGGGACAGACTGACTCAAGAGGGCATGCCAATGACCTTGTTAAACCAAATAAAAGAGGTGCTTTGTTACTGTCTGGCGGCTTTGGTGTTTGGATGACGGATGAAAAGGTGTTTAAGACCATAGACCGACAGTTGGCGGGTGGATCACTAGGACCGGGATGATCTCATACTGCTCATAAGCACGGTGAAATCTTGGGATGTGGTTATTCAAATGTTAGCATATACACAAAGACACACACACACAAAAAGAAATGTCTAAAAACAGGACTCAACCTATATCCTGTTGGTATTTCAGGTCAGCTCAAAACACGGGAATGTCTGCTCTTGGAAGTGCCGATTCACTCGACCTATGAGAGTACGAGGAGCTGTCACATCCATCTGTTCCCTTCCTCTCCATAAAAAGGACACCGAGAGCAAAGTATACGGTCATATAAAATGAGCAGTGACACAAGCCGGCGTACAACACGTTCTAGTGCAGAGGGAAGCCGAGGTTAGACAATCATTGGAAAAAAGAAGGTTTACTTAATCAGGATTTCACAATCATATACCTAGCCCTCTCATAGGACTTGATTATGAGATTCTTAGTGCAGACTCTTCTATTTATAGGTGAAATAACTGAGGTCAAAATTCTTTTTTTTTTTACCCACCGCCGTGGCTTACAGTGCACAACCAGCCTATTATGGTTTCAAAGTGGGATTGCAGGGATGGTGGTTACTAACCCAGTACATTTCCTTCTCTGTTACACACTGGTTATTCTAATTTGGAGTAGCTGAACCAGCCGTGCCTGAAAGTTTCAGACCATGCCACCTAACCTTCTGACATCCGTGTCATGTTTTCCTTGGATCGATGAGAACAAGGTACAATAAAAATAACCGGGTCATTGTTGAGATGGGTGCGAGCAGGATGTGTGGTGGCTAGTTTGTGCCCATTCATCACCGCCATAGAAATCAAATTTACTTGGATGCCGAAAGCGGACAAACTCATCAGATTTTACTAATCAACTAGGCTACTCATTAGTCCTCACCGTTGAGATGCTTTTCTTTTTTGAAGTCACTCATCCTCCTCATTTTTAGACGCTATCTTAAAAGGCCCGTTGGAGAAATGTTTCTGAAGGACTTTTTCTTTTTAATTTAGCCCCTGGCTCTTCATACAATGGGGTCACTCCTAAGAATTTTGAAAACATGAGATAACCTGCATTTTTCAGACGGCGTGGAAGCCTCTAGAAGTAATGAGCAGTATCGGCATACCAATTAAAGCAAGACCGATACTGGAACCGCCTGTTAAAATGTAAAAAAAAATGTTGGCGTTCTCCTTTAGAAAAACAGTATCATTTTACCATCACCCCATGCATGCTTTACCATACCAGTGATAAAAATAAAAATGGTTAAAATTTCAATTCGGGTCCAATTTCTGCATAGCACTCCTACTGGAGAGATAGAGAGAGCGAGAGAGAGAGAGAGAGAGAGATGAGATGAGAGAGAGCGAGAGAGAGAGAGAGAGAGAGAGAGAGAGTGAGTGAGTGAGAGCAAGAGAGCGAGAGACACACACACACAGACAGACAGACAGACAGACAGACAGACAGACGAGACAGAGCGATACAGACAGAGAGACAGAGAGACAAGAAAGGGAGCTGGAGAGAGAGCGAGAGACGGAGAGAGAGAGACAGACAGGGAGAGGGACAGACAGACAGAGAGGGAGATGGAGAGTGAGAGAGACGGGGAGTGAGAGAGACAAAGAGAGATACAGACAGAGAGAGGGAGATGGAGCGAGACGGAGAGTGAGAGAGAGAGAGAGAGAGAGAGAGAGAGAGAGAGAGAGAGAGAGAGAGAGAGAGAGAGAGAGAGAGAGAGAGAGACAGAGACAGAGACAGAGATGGGGAGAGAGAGAGAGAGACAGAGAGCGAGAGACACAGACAGACAGAGAGAACGAAAGAGAGAGGCACACAGAGAGACACAGAAACAGAGACACACAGAGAAACACAGAGACAGATAAGAGCGACAGAGAGAGACAGACAAACAGAGGGAAATGGAGAGCAAGAGAGATGGAGAGAGAGAGAGAGAAATACAGGGAGAAGAGAGAGACAGAGAGAGACACAGACACAGAGAGCGAGAGGAAGAGAGAGAGCGAGAGAGAGAGAGAGAGAGAGAGAGAGAGAGAGAGAGAGAGAGAGAGAGAGAGAGAGAGAGAGAGAGAGAGATCAAGCAGTGGTTAAGAGCCAGAGTTAAACTCACGACACGAGCCTGCGGTGTGTCTTAGCTGACTGATCCACACCCCAGCTGGGCCCTGTTTCAATCATCACTTTGGTGAAGGATTCGAGACCACAGGCTGCATACTGATCTTTGACTTTTATCAAAAGCCTTCATTTAAAGAACAGTTCAATAAAAAGTCAAACTGCCAATAAAAATGCCTCTCCAAGAATAGCGACTTGATTGTCATTTCCAAACCACAACAGACACAGGAGGAGCCTATATTTAAAAAGGCAGGACAATGAAAGGGAAAGGAGTGATTTAAAGACTCCATTAGAGAACTTGGGCTTGTGCAAAATAGGCAGTGAGGGACAAGATGCTTTGCAGGAAACGTGTTTTTTTTTTCTTCCTCTATGTAAGTACCGATTATGGAGGTGTGATAACGCCTTACCATGGGAGTCTCAATCCTCACTGAGATAATGTGTGGCCTCAATATTTTATCAACAACAATGATGTAATATCCCAAAACACTAATTATAAAGTCAAAGAAAACACCCCATTATTGTCAATGCAACATGATTTCAAGGTTCTTGTGAAGAAGAAAAGAAAACCTTTACATGACTAACACTACTTGTGGGGGCTGACCTATAAACCAAATGAGTTGGACACAGAATGGTTAAAGGGGGTAAAAAAAAAAAAGAAAAAAGAAGAGAGACATTACAGACTTTAGGAGGAAACAAAGTCTGCCCCCCCCCTCACCCCCAGATCTGGAGTTGAACACAGCATTTAGTAAATCATCACTGGCCCAAAATGGCCCCAGTGTCACCAATCTGAGATTCACGCAAGCTGCTTCGGCGAGGGAAAAACACTAAACGGGAAAAAAAAAGAAGCTTTTCTAGCACATAACCTGTGTGACCGTGTTCATACGCTGGGTCATACTCCTGTACTCGGCTGGGTTTTCCTCATCAAGACATTACAATAGCACACCATGAGCCTGGAAAAATTCCTTGAAGTTTAGCCAAGACCTAATCTGCCACTTTCAACATGTACAACGGCAACTCTGCTCAGATTGAGGAATTCTCATCATAAATTTAAAAAGAAAGAAAGAAAGAAAATCGCCCAAGAGCTACACCACGTAGAAATGTTAAAAACACATACGACATTTTGATTGTGAGAAAGAGGGAAGTTAAAAACAAATCCAATGGGACAAAGAGAAAGGATAAAGAGATGCATGGACTTACTGTACCTTGGTGTGCTTACTGCAAAGGAGCCACCGCTGACATCGTAGTGCAATCCTTAACTCCGCTGTGAAGAGAGACCAGGGGCTGGTCAGAGTACAAGACAAAACAAGTAGAGAGAGGGAGAGAGAGAGAGAGAGAGAGAGAGAGAGAGAGAGAGAGAGGGAGGGAGAGAGACAAAAGAAGAGAGTCAGAGATGTATGTGCCTGCACAAGCCAATTGTGTGCCGTTCGGCCTCTCGCGGAGCCAAGTGCTCTCTCAGACGGACACGCAGGGACTGATAACGGTGGCCTTCCTCCTTAGGATTATGTTTCCTCCTCGAGCCCTCTGACAAGCAGCCATGTGACTCCAGTGACCACTAAACACTGAGTCATAGGCTGCTTCTCAAACACGCATACTGTCACACACACACACACACACACGCACGCATGCATTTATACACACATGCACATTCAGCCTTTTTCATATTTTCCAACTATCACATACCGACTACGTAATCGCACATGTAGACCGCACGCTCAAACATACGCCCGCAAACACACTTCAATCAATAGTGTAGAAAAATTATGATCCAAGTGTATCAAATGACGATCAGGAGTATATTAACGCCAAACGTGGCCACAACAAGTTATCGCAAGCTCAGTAAATGTCATAAAGATCATATGCAATATCTCCTGTGTGGAAATCACCAGTTTTACATCTACGATGACACAATCTTGTGTTAGGACACACGGACGATGTTTGGATAGTTTTGAGGGTCAAATGGGGCACATGAAATTGATAACCACAACTGGTTGGTTTACCACGCCATTGAAATAACCGAGCCCTGAGCCTAATGGCACCTCTCATTCCAAATAGCAAATAAAGGTTGCAATATACCCTCAGTGCAATGACTCATCCCCCTGTCCTAACTGCACTGGGCTTGTTTTCTCATGAAACCTGCATCAGGAAATAAAGGCCTGGTCTTAGCTTGCTCAATACTCCAACAATGACGAGTCCCTTTGAATAAGCTATGCCAACAACCAAAATGCGTAAAGGTAAATAATGTTTAAAATGAAGCCACAAAAAAACCCCAAGACCCATATTTCTGTCAAAGAGCCAAATTTAGGGGGGGAAAAAAACAAAAACAGCCAGACTAGGCATGGTGACCTGGTTTTGCATTTAGTCCGAGGCTACAGTTCCCAAATAGCATAACGTCTGCTCAGCAAAAACTAAGGGTCCAGGGAAATCCTTTCTCGCCCCCTCTGAAAATTCAATTACTTGGTCCACAATACCTGGGTCAAAAATTACCATTCTCTCACCTTAATCTGCAAAGGACACTTACGTCATGTTTAAGCATATCCAAGGTGGGCACACGTGTACCTTGGACACGAGTAAATTAAATGCATCGTGCATGCATGAAATCAGCAAAGAGGTATTTAATAGCTGTTTTACCTAATTATCTGGCACTGACATTGATGAGATTCTGTCAAAATGCACCATAATGAAATCGATCACTTGCCATGTAATGCAACACTTGCACAAGACTACATATTTTATACTGTTTCCAATGCGTCTAGTCAACATAAATCTTATGAGAAAGAGTGTGGCTCAATATGCCACAACTGAAAATCTAAGAAATCTGCATATATTTAAAAAACAACAACAACAACAACAACCAAAAAGCATAAATCTAAAGCAAAATTGACTATGGAATCAAAAATAGTCTTCAGTTCCATACTTTTAGGGCGAAGACGAGGAACCTATACCATATTTGTCTAAATCCCTATTTTAACACTAGAACGACCGGGATTTCACTCATACCTAAAACGACCGTGGGCGGTCAAAATGACGGCCGGTTTTTAAACTCTTTATTCTGTCAAGATAAATACCTAATTGAGATATTAACGCGTTGCATATGTTATTATGTCTGTTACGAAATGTCTGACTCCAAAATGAACATTTTAACAACTTCAATACTATTTTTTAAACAATTTAAAATGGCCGCTGTCCAACGCCTGTAAATACCGCAACGCCTCGGTGGTGGTCACCGTGTGTCTGAAACGGCGTCTGTACCCAGACATGCTGGAAATAATCAGAAATCACGTTTCGACTGTTACTCTGCACTGGAGAACGCTAACGTGTTTCTGAGACAGAGCAATGAACTTCACGAAGGAAATGACGCGACCAACACACGTCATAAATAGTATAGCGAATTCAAGGGGTGCAGCCCGGGAACCGCCACAGCCGGGACGCGAACCCGTGCCTCCCGCACCGCGGTCGACTGCGTTAACCAGTCGACTAAAGGGTCCGACCCGTTAGCCGAGGGCTAGCGGGTCTATTTATCCGCGCATGTTACAATAGTCACACGACGCACACGATCACGCGCAAATTACGAGACGGTCTTTTTGACGGCTCATGGTCGTTTTAGGTAGATCTTATCATAACTTTTTTTTTTGCAATTGATCCGAAACTCGTCTTAATGCTAATATATGCAATTTTAGGGGCAATCGCGGAGCAGCAGGTCTGTATCTTTTTTTTTCTCTCGCAAAGTTACTAAAACTTTGAAAATCCCAAACCGTCAAAATGACGGCCTTGGTCGTTCTAGTTTAAGACATGCCACATGCACGCCGCTTACGTCCTTTTGCAAAGAGGGAAAACACTTAATTTAAAAAAAAAAAAAAACAAGTCACTGAAAAAGCAACACTATTACACAAATAATCCAACACAAAGTTATCAAAGCACCTGGATTAACTGCATTTTGCGCCCGACAAAGAACAGTCCTGTGATCCAAACATGTTGCTTACCAGTTGGTCAAATAATCAAGCATTCCACACCAGCTTACCAGTCTTTAGAATGGAAGAAATGCCTGAGACCAGGGTTGACAAGCGCGTGTGTGTGTGTGTGTGTGTGTGTGTGTGTGTGTGTGCGTGTGTGTGTACACGCCACACATGCATCCCTGTGAGTGTGTGAGATATAATTGTTTGTCCCCAAAGATGTGTGTGCTCACTGTGGAGTCACATGCATGTCTTGCTGGGGAAAGAAACATGGTTTAAAGATCTGGTAATAGCATTACCTGCCGGCATCTGTGGTTAGCTATAAGAAGATAGGACTGACCGCATGTAGCTGAGGAATCATCAGCTTTTTTTTTTGTACGCCATGACTCATACTCATACAGCTTCACCTCCATATGGAAACATTGCTCTCATTTCAGCTGTGTCTCTGAAATGCCCCGCGGTTAGCTATTTGCACGTGGAAAAAGGTTTTTTGTTTTTTGTTTTTCCTATTTTGGGCTAAAAGTGGTGAACTACAGTATCCTGCACTCCATCCAAGCCATCTCTGAAGGATGCAATTAAAAAAGTTATTTCTCTACCGACAAGTGTCAAATGATAAACAGGACTAAAGAGCGACCACAGTAGTCATTTATATGACAGCACTATTCATCAAGGAATCACGCTTTAATCTCGAGACTTAAAACAACTGGGAAATATGAACTCTGAAATCTATCAAAGCCTCAAAAACAGCAGCCTCTCTTCTTCCCAGTTTCCTGTTATTTTTCTCTTCCTTCGGCTCTAAAACAAATCTATCTGGCCATCTTCCTGGAAGAAATTCTGCGGTCGACTAGCAGCAGAAAAAAACAAACTTAAAAAAAAAAAAAAAACAATCAACCGGCGAAACAAAGGGTAAATTGGATTAAAAAAAAAACAAACAAACAAACAAAAATAAAAAAATAAAGGACAGCACATTACATTAATTGGCTGACCAACATGAAGAAACTGTGTTTTGCAGGTTTCAACTTTAACTTACTTCCATGCATCCCTGAGGGAAAAGCCAAAATGTCAGAGAGGCTCACCAGAATCCTGATCAGCTAACTTTCTCTCTCCTCTGTCCCCTTCAGGTCCCCTGGCTGCAGTCCGGTAATGTAAGGAAAGACCCCCCGTTAAGGCTTTTGCCGACAGCAGCTGCCCTGTTTGTTGATCTCTATGGGGATCTGGTGGCGGTGTGATGATCACTTCTGCTGCTGTTAATAAGTCGGTTTGCCTGAAATAGCTCCGCAGTTTACCGTTGCTTTTCAATGTGTAGATGTCTCTGCCTCCCTCCTAGAGACTCCTCACTAGCTTCACAGAGGGCTGAGGGGTGGGGGGGGTGGGGGGGTGCAGTACCCAGGACTTCAGCATGACTGTGCTAAGCTCAGTGCACATAGTAACTGGAACATATCCAGGCTGAAAGAGCCAACAGCTGCGCTCAATGAATTCATTCTCTCTCTCTCTCTCTCTCTCTCTCTCTCTCTCTCTCTCTCTCTCTCTCTCTCTCTCTCTCTCTCTCTCTCTCTCTCTCTCTCTCTCTCTCTCTCTCTCTCAAAAACTAAGACTGCACCTGTCTTGGGGTGCAGAGGGATGTAAAGGCAAATGAGGACCATGAAGCACTTGGCAGCTCAAATAATGCCTGCCCATAGTCATTGTATCTAAAAAAAGGCAAATGGTATCACCACTTGGACTCCAGTATCTCCATACCTCAAAAAGTCAAAAGACTGTCAGAAGAGTGTTTTTACACCACTGTGGTTGGTCAAAACACCCTGTGGAATTCAGACAAACTCAAATCGACAGCCAACATGGAAATTTGCACACTTGAGGCACAGAAAGCATTTTGGGGAAACAAACTGTTTGAAATATCTGGGGAGGGGATTGACTGCAATCACGAACCAAAAGCTTAACAAAGGAATTTAAAATGTAGCCTACATGCATCTTCAACAGTACTCTCTACATTTAATTTGCAACACAGATACTTTTTACTGCATGCAGCAACCAGGAAATGCTGGGGGGGGGGGATTGCCAGTGCAAATTAAAAAAACAAACAATATGATGAGTCTGACACATAGGGACTTTTTTTTGTTTCTTTTCTATAAGGTTTAGGTTGGATATTTCCTTTGTACAACCCCGTGGAGCAATATATCGCCTTACAAAGGTACCATATAATCATATCTGTTGTCAATCCATCTTGAAGAGCCTGTAACTAGAGGGCTAAATGTGTTTCACTCATTCATACATTAATGATGGTATGAAATATTATATCCCCTACCAAACAACACCATTTTATATTTTCCAGTGTGGTCAAAAGGTCCCTAACCAATAGAGCTCTCATAGTACTAGGGTAGGGTGTGTCACTTTTGCTCAACATTACACCCAAGGCGACTCAGGTTACAGCAACAGTACAAAAGGCACAGACATGCTGTCACAAAATATGGTTAAGCGTGAGTGTTTGACCCCGTACAGGTTGAAATAACCCTCGTTATCCTCATGAGACCCAGAATGGGGCAGGAGTGATTTTTTTCCCCCAATTACGCCCTAGTCTCCCAGAACCTAAACAATGGGCCTGAAATCTCATACTAGACTGAGACACAAACAGGCTTTTTAACCATTCCCTGGGAAATAGGCCACTGTAGTACAGTGGACTCCAAAGGTTTAGGGGTAAAATTAATGTTATTCCAGATTAAGAAATGTATGGAAACATAAACCATGAGACCTTCATAGTCAAGCTTTCGACTAGCCATGCCTGCCACTGGCCTTTCCCAGAGCTTAGGGGACGAAAGCAGGCCAACTTGAAAAGTTTAGATTTTAATGAAATAAGAATAGGCCAATAATTATCTCCGTCAGGCGGTAGCCTGGAGGGGATATGTGTGTATATGTGTGTCTGTCCGTGGCTAATCTCGCAAACCACTGGACCTATCAGCCTAAATTTTTTTGTGCACAGTCATGACTATATGATGACGAACCTCTCATGGCTGCATGTGTAATGTCCATGCCTTGTAACATATTTTAGTAATGTTTCTGGTGTAAGTTGTAATGTTTATTCTGGTCACAAGAGGGCGCTCCAGTTTAAAGTGTCGTATACGTGAGACGTTCTTGGTTCACGTTGAGCCCGGAAGTACCGGAGTGAGAGAGCCATATTAGTATGCCATGGCTCGCAGATGTGCCGTTGTCGTTATGCAAATGTTTCACTAAAGATTCAGAAACGCGGCTTCGTGGCACTCGAGTTATTATTTCAAAACTTTACAGCAGGGATTCAAAACCTTTGAAAAGTGTTCCCGCTATTGCCGCTGGCTCTCTTCATTCACTCTAGCTTGCTCGACAGGCGCTACTTTCTGTTGCTGGCCGTTCCAAATCGACCGAGCCCACGAGCGAGTCATGCCGACGGTTGAATCAGATCGGGCAGTGATGCAGTGGCGCCCCCAGAAATGTTTCATAGGGGTGGCCAAATGGGGCCACTGCAAATCTTGGGGTGGCCCACCAAAACCAAAAGCCATGACTGCCTTTCAGCAAATCTATCATGCTTTTGCAGTATTCTGTATAGGCTAGCTGAAAACTGGCAAGTTAAGGAATCGCACACTGAAAAACTGTGGCTTCTTATTTTTCACAGTTAATGTTACTGAATAGACTAATACGGCACAGTTAACATTTTGAGTTTCAATGTGTCATGTATCTGTATATATTGTAACAGGTTAGACGATTCCTTGTTACATTGTGTATGTCCAGAAATGAAAAATGAAAATATCAGATAGAAGCATATTATACATAATCAGAAGCATATTCTGCATACGCAACTCGTGGCTGGGGGGGCCAGGGATAGTATCAGGGTGGCCATAGCCACCCCTGGCCACCCCTTGGGGGCGCCACTGCAGTGATGGCGTCAAAATCAAAACATTATGTATTCGGGTATGAGTCTTGAAAGTAAAAGAGAAGCTGATCGTATTTCGCAAGCCAGCAAGTCATTCACCGCTGATCTCAGCACAGCGGAACTGGATGAACCCCGGATGAGCCAAAAAACAATTCGCCTTATTCACCTTGCCGCCACGCGGAAGGGCCACAGTCTCCGATGTAAAAACTGCTGTAAAGATACAATTTGAAGAGTAGGATTGATCACAGTCACAGCTGGAAATCATCTCTGTAGCTGCAAGAAAACATTTCCCACGGCTGATATAATGATGCGTTTAGAATCTTGCTCAACCTTCCGAGATGGACAAGTGTAGGTCACATGTTTGTCACTAGTAAAGTTCCCACTTTTCATGCAGTGCTGAGGAATTTTGTGTACAAATTTATGTGTCCATTAATTGATTCTAAGAATGTAATTATAATGCTGTTAACTGAGCCTATACAAAGTGACACCAGGTACTCCTCTGGTTTCTGGAAACACTGGAACAAATGTCTGTATAGCTTTCAATCATTGTGGACTTATGAACTGCTGTTTTTAGCTATATTTTTGTGTTCTTGTCTTGTGTTGTATTTCTTTATTGTTGTCTTTAACATGGACCTACCTTTGTGTCTGACTAAAGTAAGATTTGATTGATTGATTGATTGATCGATTGAGCGATGTTTTCTTAACATTGTTTTATGAATTAGAAGTCAGTCAGCAGGCGTCCGGGCAGCGTGGCAGTCGATTCTGTTGCCTACCATCACGGAGATCTCCGGTTCGAAACCCCATGAGACCCCCCCCCCCCCCCCGAGTAGGATTTTCCTAAAAACCAATGTATAAGGGGGCGTCCGGGTAGCGTAGAGGTCTATTCCGTCGCCTACCAACACGGGATCACCGGTTTGAGTCCCCGTATTACCTCTGGCTTGGCCGGGCGTCCCTACAGACACAACTGGCCGTGTCTGCAGGTGGGAAGCCAGATGTGGCTATGTGTCCTGGTCGCTGCACTAGCGCCTCCTCTGGTCGGTCGGTCGGTCGGGGCGCCTCTTCGGGGGGAGGGGGACTGGGAGGAATCGCGTGATCCTCCCACGCGCTACGTCCCCCCTGGGAAAACTGCTCACTGTCGGGGGAAAAGAAGCGGCTGGCGACTCCTCGTGTATCGGAGGAGGCATGTGGTAAGTCTGTAGCACTGCCCGGATCGGCAGAGGGCGTGGAGCAGCAACCGGGATGGCTTGGAAGAGTGGAGTAATTGGACGGGTACAATTGGGGAGAAAAAAAAGAGGAAAATTTTCCAAAATAAACAAATAAACGTACAGACTCATACAAAAAAAAAAACAACCCTCAGTCATCACTTATGACCCACTACATGTGCGTGTGGGAGTATCGGCATCTGCAGAGACCCTGTCCTCTGCTTGTAGTTTCTTATTTTTGTTAAGTTTGCTGTGTACGGGACGTTTTTGGGCATTAACCTTTGGGCAGCAGGACTCAATAAAAATGTAGCAACCAGGTGCCAGATCGGGATCCTACTAAGCACGCGTCCGAAGCTATGTCAATGGCGGACACAGCGCCGAAAAGATGCAAATACAGTGAAGTGAAACACCAAGTGGGAAAAGCTCGTTCCTAAACGATGGTGAATCTGGGGCTGGCTTTCACCCGCTGGTGAGCACTGAAGGAGAGGATGTGAATGAAGAGCGACATGGAGTTGGCCTCAACACTGGGATGTGTTCTGGCAACTGCAGCCAGGAACTGCGTGCTTCCGGTGATGTTGAGCCAGGGAGGAGAGGCCAACCCCCCCCCTCCAATTTTTCTCCCCAATTGTATCCGGCCAATTACCCCACTCTTTCAAGCCGTCCCGGTCGCTGCTCCACCCCCTCTGCCGAGCCGTTGAGAGCTGCAAACTACCACATGCCTCCTCCGATACATGTGGAGTCACCAGCTGCTTCTTTTCACCTGACAGTGACCATGAGGAGTTTTGCCAGGGGGACATAGCATGTGGGAGGATCACGCTATTCCCCTCAGCCCCCCCCCCCGAACAGGCGCCCTAACTGACCAGAGGAGGCGTTAGTGCATCGACCGGGACACATACCCACATCCGGCTTCCCACCGGCAGACACGGCCAGTTCTGACTGTAGGGACACCCGACCAAGGAGAGGCCAACGTTTAATGTTGTGTTTACAAACCACAACCAACAAATCCTACTCGTTCTCCCTTTAAGATATTTGAACTTTGAATTCTACAAGATGTACTATGCAAGTTATCTGGAGCGAGGGTACGAAAAGATGAAGACACAGAAAGAACAGTCACCACTTCCCATACAGCACTGCCTATCTGCTATCTCGCTGAGCAAACATAAGCTAGGAGCAGACACAATCCAAAAATAATAAGTCCCATCCCATGTATTTAGTGTAGCGGTAGCGAATGTCCATATTGACCAACTATTGTGCTATGTAGAGACGGGCAGCCGAGCACACCAAATAATTGGATGCATGCCCTCTGCCTTTTTACATGAAAATGTCAACAGCAAGTTTCTTAATAACGAAGTGGACAACCGACCAAGCACAAAAGGGTCTTTTGTGTAAATAGCTGCATAGTGTTTTTTCCACTTGCATTCCATTGCCATTACTGTACATCAAACAATCCCTAAAAACATTTTATCCCATAGCCTCTCTGGGAGCAAGCCTCTGCTGCTAAGTGTTGGTGCGGATGCACTCAGGATGACTAGAAGTCTAATGATGAATGGCTGGGAGCCTAAGACTAAAAATGCTCAAATTGTTTATCACAAAGAAATTAAATGTTTCCACATAGACGTTGGTTTAGTAATCATTAGAACCCATATTAATCTATAACCAAAACTTTTTTCTTTTTTTTGTCAGCCTGACCTAAAAACAACCTCATGTGAACCCAATTCCAAGTATGATAGTGCTAGCTAGCAGCACAGCTAACTGACCCCCCCCCCCCCGACTGGTTGTGATGCTTATGAATGTACAGACCATCTCAGCACATCGATGTGTAACGACAGATCCGAGGCACTGGACGTTTAACATTCATGTACGCAGCTGCTTTAACATTTACAACTGCTTTATTGTCCGGTTAAATGATGGGATGGCGACCTCTAAATAGTGCAGGAATTTTTTGTAATACATAATATCCCTTCACGATTATGTGAATAATATTTTTTTTAAAATGTACTGTTGCAAATGGCTGTTTTGGGGGTTACTAGCGTTAGAGTCTCATTCTGCACTAGCCATGCTCAACAGCCCTAGCAGTTTCTGAATAAGAGTTGTCTTGCTTTTCTGTAGGAGTGATTTGTCCCCCTGGCTTTAGAGGGGTCAAGGGAGGGGATAAAGAATATAAGCTATTACTTTATGCAGACGACATTCTAGCTGGAATATCGGACCCCTTGGCGTCCGTAACACATGTGATGGACACTATCCAATCGTTTTCAAAACTATCAGGTTATACTATTAATTGGAATAAATCCAAAGCAATGTCCCTTTCCAAATTTTGTCTCCCATTCACGGTAGAAAAGTTTAACTTTAAGCGGGTCTGCAAGGGAATGAAATACCTCGGCATAAAACCTTCTCAGGATATAGGGGAAATGCCAATGTTAAATTTTAACCCACTATGACAAAAGCTTGAAATAAACCTAGGAAAGTGGGAGACAATCAAACTTACATTGGGGGGGGGATTCGCATTTTTAAAAGGATTGTGGCTCCTCCAATTTAACTACATTACTATGATGCACCAAATCAAAATACCGCCTACTATTTTTAAGCTATTGGATGATATAATAAAACATTTTCTGTGGAGTGGGAAAAGACCAAGGATTAAATTGAGGGAGTTATGTGCCCGTAAGGAGAAAGGAGGATTGGGCCTTCCCCACCCTAGATCGTACCGTTTCTCTTTTGAAATGGCTAAAATAGCAAAATATTGGGGTGTGACAGAAGATAAAGCAAACTGGATGGAGACGGAACATAAGCTGTGTTCACCATTCAATCCTGTTTAAATATTATCTCAAACCACTCGTAATATTACAAATCCAGTTCTTTTACACCCAAGAGATGTCTGCACCAGAATTCATGAAACGTTCAAACTTACATGTATGTGCAAAGATACTCCACACTATGGCACAACCCAGCAATTTGTACTGGAAAAAAATGCTGTGTATTGGAAGCGGCGGCATCCCCGTGGTTTAAGCACTATTGGTGATTTATATGAGAATGCCATGTCCCTGTCATACAATAATCTATTAGAGCGATTTAACCTGGTAGGAAAAGGACATTTCTGAAAGTACTTACAGATAAGATGTTGTATTACGTCGAAGCCTTACAACGTGGCTGATAACACAATTATAAACCGTCTGGAACGACCACCGGAAAACTGCAAAGCCTCACAATTTTATAGAACAACTAACTCTTTATTGAGTAATGAGTGTTAATGTGAAATCTATATGGCAGAGGGATCTTGGAGAAGAAACTGATAGTGACAAATGGTCTAAAATTGTGGCCTGATGTGGCAAATATCTGAAAAAAGCGAGGGGAAAGCTAACACAAGATAAGATACTGCATAAGACACTATCACACGCCATTGAGACTCCACAGAATGAATTTGTTGAACAATAAACTGGGTTGGAAATGTAAAACTGATATAGTACATTTCCCTACACTGTATATGGGAATGTAGGTTGGTCAGACCACTTTGGGTCCAGCTATTAGAAATCTTAAGTAGTTGGTTTGGGTCAGAAATCCCTTTAAGTCCAAAGTTATGCCTACTGGGGGACCAGTCCCAAATACCAAACATATCAAAGCGTGCATTTTCTGTTATTATTGTGGGTATAAGAGCCTGTCGAGTTATTTTAAGACACTGGAAGAAAAAGGCTCCAAAACTGAAAGAACGGGATAGTGCAATGGTGGACATGGCATCCTACGAATGTATGCTTAGTAGAGTAAGTGGCGATCAGGAGGAAGAGGTTTCTCCTTGGGACAGGTACTGGGCTTACATTAAAATGGAAGCTAAATATCAGTCTCCTCTGTGACTGTGTGATCCTGCAGTATGACTCAAGATACATGTATGACATACGTTTTCCCTCTGTTGTTGTTTGTTTTTCTCTTCTGGATTTGTTTATTTGTTTATTCTACTAGATTCATGTACTGGAAGTCTGCCTCCATAATACAAAAAATGTGCCATGTGTTCTTGTATTCTGGAAACAATAATATATGTATGCCATGTACCAAGCCTTTCAAAAACTAATAGAAAAATAAAATTCGCCAACTATTGTATGGAAATGCGCCAAGACTGGCCACTCCTCTGACGTATTATACAGTAAATGCCCATAAGGATGTGAATGAATCCAAAAGTTTAGCAAGGTTGGGATGGGCAGCAGTTAAAAGCAGAGGAGCTATTTTTACAATCCAGGAAAAAAAAATTCCTCTCATCATTCCATATCTGTAGACCAACTCAGAAAATTGTAGGCTAAATTAGTGTGAACAATTTACCTAGCCTGTCTTGAAGTAAGACCACTGAAGTGTCATTCCAAAACCAAATTCGCTGAAATAAAATGAACATTTCATACAAAATGTATGAATGAACCAGCCACAGACACATTTAACATAGCCTGTATCTTGGAGAATCTATGGGAGCAGACGATGTGGGAGGGCTTTGGATGTAGGCATACACACTGGTTACCAACAACATCTCTAGATTGTGAAAGGGAGAGAATGCAGCGCCTGTGTCACAAAATGAGCAGGGGGTAGAAAGGGGCAAAGAAGGCCGAGACGCCAGACAATGGAGTATGTAGCCCAGTGTACAATTAGGTGCACGAATGAGACTGCATAAAGCTTAATGAGATTTAGCCAGAAAGGTTTGTGGACCAAATTGTTAGCGGCCCGGGGTGCTCTGCCAAAGCGCTTACTGGTCATTAAACACAACTTAGTAGGCTATGCGTTACTAGAGTAGAGCAACAGCCAAGCTGAGCAATACTGAAATGGAGACTTCAGTGTGACTCCGAAATCACTTACTCAGGCTGAGTAGGTGTGATGATAGTTTATGCCAAGGCACTTTCATCGGAAATCTGCAAAATAAACAAAGCTGATTTGCAGCGTTGATGAGCAAAGTTGAATCTATTCAACCGCAGCAGGAAACAGGAGTAAAATAAACACTTGAGTGACCAGAGTCTGTGATAAGATAGTTTTAAAAAGAATGTTATCTTCTTTTCCTTCCTTACACATGACCGAGGGGGTTTTAACGAGAACGTCAAGCCGTTCCGCTCAATTGCTGGGTTTGGCCGGGCGTTCAGGTCCTCTCCCAAATACCCTGCTGTCACAAATGAGTTTACAACAAGGCTGTTTGATTCCCTCCGGTGAAGCAGTAGCAAACAAACTAGGGGCCAAGATTGAAATCAGAACGATAAGACGGGCCTAGTTTCCGTGTTCATCCTATTGAACCATTAGCTATCCGAGAAGGTTTAGCATTTTAGGGAGAACACCCCACCCCACCCCACCCCAAAAAAACACACACCACCCCTCCCCTAAGATGACACAGCTTTCCACCATCTTCTAAGCCCTTGCTGACGCAGGTATGCTGTAATGGGGCTGACCGAATCCCGGTGCCATGCCAGCAGGTGAAGATGTCATTGGGTTATAATGGGGGGGGGGCTCACTCTTAATAATTTTTCCCCAAGGAAAGTGGAATTCTCCAGTGCGAGTGTAGACTCAACGGCAGACACACACACACACACACACACACACACACACACACACACACACACACACACACACACACACACACACACACACACACACACACACACACACAAAAAGCATGCACGTATCTGTGGGGACAATGGTTAGTCAGCAGAAACTAATGAGGCACATCCCTGCTGCATCCCAGGGGCAAAAGTCCTGACATCTATTAAACCTGTGAAGGGCATTAGATTGTGTATATGCCATCAGCCAGTGCTCATCATCTGTTAAAACCTTCAAATATGGGGGGGTAAACGATAAGGGGGGGGTCTCAATACAACGTGGCAAAACGGAATAAATTCGCACGACACCCTAAAAAGCCAGACAAACGAGAAGAAGACACGCTGGTGTCGCACAAGAGGTAGAACGGAATGAATGAGCGGGTGCTGACCACCCCCCCCCACACACACACACCCCCACACCCCGCTGCTCCGTCCCCACATCGACGTTGCCCTCGTGACCGTCTCTAGCGCGTTAATTCGGCGTGCATACGGACCGGACGCCCGGGAGGGGGGTTCTCGTTTGACTCCAGAGTCGCTGCGTTTAACCCCGTTGACGCATTTCGACGAACGGCGACGCGTCTCTCAAACCCCCCCGCCGCCGCCGCCCCCCCCCCCGGCCATCCCAGCGGCTCCGTGCACGCCGGGGCGCAGCGTTAGCTTTGCTAAAAAGCTGAACCGCTCTTCAACGTTATTCTCGCAAATGTCTGCCGGTTAACTGTGGCGAAAAACTGCCGGAGGCGTCGTTCTTCCAGCACCCCCCCCCCCGGGTGTAAATGAACCGCCGCCGCTACAAACCGAGGTCATCCGGAGCCGACGCTTTCCATACATAACGTCACATGTCATTCAAGCGGCGCTGACATTAGCGGCGCGGGGAGGAAAAGCCGAGTCGGGGTTATTTCAAACGTGTACACCACAAACAACGCCACGTTCGAGTTAAGCGATTAACACGCACGTCTAACAAAAAGAGACAGCTGGCGGCGGTAGTCTACTTACTTATTATGGACGACTCACCTCAACTAACTGAGCGACTGGCTTCTCCTCCTCCTCCGCCGCCGCCGCCGCCGCTTCCCTCTGGAAAGAAGTTGTTGCGCTTGCGTTAAACTGGTGATGATGAATCATATTTGGTGATGAAGGCCCGGGGAGGAAGGCCTTGACCCGTTATGTTGTTCCGACAGGCTGACACTCTCCGACGTGCGGCGCAATCATAAATGGATCCCTACACTGGAAGAATCTCCCTCTTCCGTAACAATGTGAAAAAGGTTGTTAAACAGCGCGATTCCGAACGGGGGGTTCCGTCGCAGAAATAAGCCGCATGCACGGGAGAGACCCGCAAAGTTAAAAATGGAAGTGTTACTTTAAATTCACCAAAGCGACGGATTCAAATGTGTCCGCAGACGCAGACGGATACATTTGAATCAGGCCACCTCGAAACGCGGCGACGTCGCTTACTTTTCGCCCCGCGTTTGCCGGAGCCGTTTATTTGCTGTGAATATATTGGATTTGCCTTAACACACTGCAGACATGGTGTTCACATTCACGTCAGTGTTCCTTAAAAAAGGGGGGGGGACAAACTTTCTCGGAGCTTGATGGATTACAACGCGATTTACTCGGGAATGTTCACTGCGGTCAGTAAGCTGGGAACTGAGTCGGTTTGACGTGCTCCTCGAGGGCGACGAGGTGTAGGTCACTCTGCTAAATCTGCTCACTCGGCGCGTCACGGCCACGGCGAGCGCGAGAGCGAGAGCAAAGGCTCGAGTGACCCCCGCAGTGGATCCGCTGCAACTGACTCACAGCTGCGCGACAGCCAGACAGGGGGGGGTCTATTTAAAAGAGCGCTTCAACCCACTGGTTTACGCGTCTAAACGGCTCGACGTCGCAGAATGTGCGCAATTTGTTTTGCTCCCCTGACTTGGGTGTAAAACGTAGGCTGCTCGGATAAAAAGAAAAGAAAAGAAAAGAAAGAAAAAGCAAAAGAAGTATCACCCCGGCAATCGGCAGGGCTTCGTGTGGGCGTTTCCCACCGTGCTGCCAGCAGTTGTTGGATAGGCTGATTTCCTGTCGACGTCCTGTCAATCTATAAGTCAAAAGGCGGGGAGAGGTCAGTTTTGCTAGCACAGCAAGCTAATGAGCTTGCGTAGGGAAAAGTAATCAAAGTGTAATTTAACGTTGGTTTCGGAGAGACTTGACTCGTGTGTCGCTTGCGACAGAGGCATGGATTCCGTGGTTTCTCCGGTATGTACGCACGTCTCGTTAACTTTAGCCGCAGCGGTGCTAGCATCGGTGTGTGCATGTTTCGCTGGAGGCTCAGCAGCGCTAGCTAGCGTCAGTGTCCCGTCCTCCGGCAGCTAACTGTTGTGTTAGCTAAGGTAGCTAACTTAGCAGACGGGCTAACGACGTTTGTTTGTAGCCCATCTGCATTGTCACCGACATGACAACAAAGTTAGCTTGTCGGTCGGAGTTAATGGTTGAAATTGGCAAACGGCGTCGTGAAGGTCCGTAAGTCGAGCCCCAGTTAGCTAAAACTTTATGAAAACAATTACTTAGGCGTAACTAGCCTTTACTTTGGCCGTTCTTAATAAGTAATCTAGTCAGCCATGGCTAGCCAAAGTCCATTAAAATGCAAGCGTTACTTGGCTAGCTAATGTTGTTCTCCACACTAACGCACGATTAACAATTTAATCACTTGCGATGAGACTGATTAAAGGGGGACTTCATCCACGTATCGGCTGGCAATTATCAGTCACATTCCTTACAAAGTCTACTCGCAAAGCCTTCACCTTGTGCAGTTACTCTTTACTGTAACGCTGCTCCTTTTCGCCGCTTTTCACGGAGACTTGACTCAACGAGTCCCGTAGAAATCAAAGTCTTAAGACATCCTAGCCTAAAAGTTGTGACCGTAAACTGCAAAAACACTGATGGGAGAATTGACCTTTTCGTTTGTAAGTGACATGAAAAATTACTTTGAATTGGAGGTGAAAGATACCTTTGTCACGACTTGCTTACGCCTCTAATGAGTCTGAACATTGCAATTTAACCCGATTGTCAAAATGTGCTGCAGACTATCGGAGAGTTGTTCCTGACTCTCGGTGAGATGGGCTTCACTGAGGATCAGATCAAGGCTGCTGTGCAGGCAGGGCATTTTTCTGTCACGGAGGCAGCTGAGTGGTGAGTTGTCCTAAATATCTGTTCCAAATTCACGTGTTTGGAGTTAAAGTGGATGTGTCATTCATAAGAAGTTAATCTAAATAAATACCTCTGTAATATATTGCTTATTGCCTACTCCTTTACATGTAGGCTTTTACAAGGACAAAACCTGTGTCACAAATTGGTTAAGCAGCCCTCCCAGCCTACTGGAACGGCATTTTCCGCGTTTAACCCTCCCAAAGAGGCAGTGAACCCAAGCAGTTATGAGTCACACACTGGGCCAACTAACAGCAGAGGTATGACAAGATTTCCTGTGTTGTTTTATTATTTTTGGTCTGCCTGTTGTGAGAAAAGTTTCATACTGGATAAGGGAACAAAATGGAGTAATTTAGTGTTGTCATTGCTGTCTATACATTAATTCTATCCATGTGCATGGAAATCCATCAACAATCCTTATATAACTACAAATATATGCCATTACAATTAGTCCCCAATGAAATTAGTTGAACATGTGTGAAAACAAAAATACATGTCGCCATCAAAAGTTAGTTATTATTTTGTGTTTTATTAGATTGTTTCTGTTTATTATGTATACACAGCAGCATGCCCTTCTTTGGTCCTGAAATCACCAGAGTCATCCGCCTCACCCGAAGACACGCAGCCACTCATGTCCCGAATCAAACAGGACAAGAGTGGCTTTGAAGAGCAACAGAGACGACGTGTGGCTCAGGAAGCCAGGGCAGAGAGAAGGCAGAAGAAACAGGTGAGTAGTGTTGTCAATTGATGCTCATAGTTGTTATTGACAAGCACAGTAGTCAGCAACTGGCAAGATGTTTCCTATCAGTGCTATATCCTCAAATGTGATGGCTGTATAGTGGAAAGCCACCTTTTTCAAATCATTCCATGATAAACTTTCAAGATAATAACATTTGGTTTACATTGACTTTATTGTCTTTTTTATGTGCTTTTAAAGACTGCATAGAAGAGATGACTATTACCTATATTTCATTTATCATCTCATGTTTTGTTCCATGTGTTCAATCTGAACACCCCACCAAGTCATATTCCTTGTATGTGCAAATTACTTGGTAAATAAAAACTGATTGAGTGGCATCGTGGCCCAGTGGTTGACGCTGTTTCCTCACAGCAAGAAGGTCCTGGGTTCGAACCCCAGGCCATCCCAGGTCCTTTCTGGGTGGAGTTTGCATGTTCACCCCGTGTCTGCATGGGTTTCCTCCGGGCACTCCGGTTTCCTCCCACCATCAAAAAAGACATGCATGTTAGGGCTAATTCTCCTGTCTGGGCCCCTGGCAAAGGCAATGGGAAGAAATAACTAGAGTTGGTCCCCGGGTGCTGCACGGTGGCTGCCCACTGCTCTTAGCTACACAGCTAAGATGGGTTAAATGCAGAGAGTAAATTTAATTTGTATGTATATACAAAATGACTGATAAAGAATATTCTATTCTATACTATTCAGATTCTTATTCAGATAGCCAGAGGATTTCCTTCTATCTTATACTGTTGATAAGCAAGTTATGTTTTGCCAAACAGCCAATTTCCAAGTTTCGACAGAGTTGGTGCCTTCAGATTAAGTAATTGACCACATCTCCTTTTTATTAATTCATCTCCTTTTCCATTCTTTCACTGGCCCACAAGGAGCGGGAGTTGGTGTTAAAGCGAATCGCTGAGGATCGGAGGAGCTTGCAGGAGAAGACCCAGACTAGTACCACCGCTGAGACCACCCCTCTAAATGACCAAGGCCAGAGGCTTGGGGGAAAGATTCAGACCAATGTGGATAACAACTGCATCCTTATAGTAAGGCTTTAGAAAGCTCTTTTTCTGATCATCTGTGTTTGTGTGTATTAAATTAAGTCAAATAAGTTTAACAAAGGAAAAAAAATAATGGTGTAACACAGACTTTTTTTTTCTTTCTTTTTTTCCCTGTAGATTCGGCTACCTTCTGGAGAATCAATACGGGAGCGCTTCCCAGCTGATGCCCCGCTACGTGTGGTAGTGGAGCATATCTCAGGACGTCACCCTTCCTTGCCCCCCTTTTCTCTCCTTCAGGGTTTCCCACGGAAACGCTTTGGGGAGGCGGAGCTTGAATGTTCACTGCACTCCCTGGGCCTCACGCCCAACGCTGCCCTCTGTATCCAAACCACTCCCCCTGAGACACCCCAGGACCCACCCAGCCCAGCAAAATCACTCTCAGCAGAACAAGATAACCAGGCCTCATTTACCATGTCCCCACAGCCACAGATCCCAGTTCCGGAGGAGGCAAGGGGCGAACAGCCTCCCCTGCCTCCACCTTTGCCACACCAGGTATGGGAAGAGGCAGTAGGTTATGCAGGCATCCCCGACGTTGGTCCTCCCTTGTCAGGGCCCTCTCACTTCTGGGGTAAGAGTTTATAGGTGAAATGTCCTTGTTGTGTTGAAGGTAATACATTCAATTTAGTTAGAATTGAAGTACTGATGGTAGAATTAATGCTATTAGTGCCATTTTATTGGAACTAGAGCTAGTAGAACTGTGATAAAAGAACCTATACCTCAGAAATGTTTGTTTTTTTGGAAAAGATTGATTTTTGATTTTACAGTACAGTTCTACCAGGAGACTAGTATGTTTTGCAGACTCATTACTTGGTTACATTCCATTGTCAAAAAGTTTTATCTTTATTTAAGTACTTGCATAATCAGTTGAATGGGCTCTTGGACAGGGCGTGGCCAGAAGCTAGTTCCCGGCAATGCTGAGGAGGCTGCCAGCTCAGATGATGATGAGGAGCAGGAAGGAGTGGGAGACCCACCTCCAATGCTCAGTGGTACTGGTACCCTTCCTGGCATATGATTGATTCTGACTCCTCCTTGCTTGTCCCTCTTCGCACCCATCTCAAAATAAACTTGGCTTTGTCAACTTTTATTAACATCTGTTTTAACAAAGTTGAAATTTGACTATATTCTTGTACAATAAATATTGTAAAATTAGATACTTGGGACACATACTGTAGGATTCTGTACTGATTGTTACAGGAGTTGCCCTTTGCCCAAAGCACTTCTCTCCCATGAAGGGAAAATTCAATGATTTTCAAGCTTAGTATATGATAGCACATGAAAAACACCTGCAGTTTTTCCCGATCATTTCTGCATCCCTGGGGCAGCAGTGAAACCTTTCTCTCTCTCTCTCTCTCTCTCTCTCTCTCTCTCTCTCTCTCTCTCTCTCTCTCTCTCTCTCCCCCCCACCCCCCGGCTGCCAATTGATGTATCGTGACATCATTTGGAAGCCAGCAAAATGTCAGCCTAGCAGGGTTTATAATCATAATAATAAACTTTATTTGTATAGCACCTTTCATACATAAAATGCAGCTCAAAGTGCTTTACATTAAAAACCGGAGAAACGCTAAAACTCAACAACAATACAGATAAAATAAATTAAAAACAATAAAACACAGACCTAGGCACAAAAAAAAGTATAAAACAAGGCAAGAAATAACACCACAGTGCAAGGTAAAAAAATACTCAAATCTACTCTAAACATGTTCAAAAAACACCCTCGTTCTCTCAGCTAAGCTACATTTCTGATGGTGTAAATGATGTCCCACCTCACTAGTGTAGAGGATTTTATAGGCAATGATACAGAGGCTTATGTGCAGCAGTGCATCCTGGTACATGTTGGCAGTTTGGGAAAGACTGAACAGGGCAACACTAATTTCTTTGTCAATGTAGTATACAGTGAGGATTTAATTGCTTCAATCGACTCCATTACTCATCAGTACTGATTGCACTATCAGTGAAATTTACCTTTAACCTACCTGCCATGAGAACAGGGAACAGTTACCTCACTGTCCCAATAAAGTGTGTCATATGTTCATATTACTGTGAGAAAGCTGCTGTATACTTTGATTTGGAAACAGGTGAATGGCCCCATTTGTCCCACATATGCCACTCTGGACTGCTGTAAGCGTTACGCTCCCAATGCCCTTATAGCCAGCTAGTCATAGCCAGTCTTTTCCGAGCATGTGGTTTTCATATAGCAATCTGGATGTGTGCTAGCCAGTTGGTGAGCAGGTCTCATACTGAGGATCCAAGTTAAAACTAGCCAATAAAAGAACTAAAAGTCCTGAACCAAGGATGTTGATAAGGGGTATGTAAAATGTACCTATGGGAAAGTGTGGATGGCGGTGACTGTTTTTGCAAGTTTAAAGGTCAACCTTCTCATTGCTTATTTTTGGTAAATGTCCCAGGACTGCCAAGGCTACCCTTTTTCCCAGAAAACAGGGTGCATGGAGGGTTTGAGCCCAGGCACCAGTGGCCAGAGCAAGGGAATCGGCTCAGGTGGGTGCCTTAACAAAAAGGGACTTTAATACTACTGTACATTTAAGATTAATTTGTCATGGAATATTGTTGGAATGACTTGAAAGATTTATAGAGTGCTTTTGAGACCTACCGTAACTACCATTGATTGCATAGTTGGTACTCTGTAGCTTTTATGGGTGATGTGCACAGGATTTTTACCTCTGCACTGTACTCAAGTGTCAGTATTTTCAGTTTTTACCAATTTTCACCGAAAAATACCCAGGTTTTTTAAAAGGAGCAGATTGGTTTAAACTGATTTTCACCCGGATTTTATGTTTCCACGGATCCAAAAGTTGTTCCTGTTCGTGTGAGGTTATGTAACAGTGTCCTCTTGTGGCGAAATTCGGCATGCTAGATATGCTAGATGGCTTTGAAAAATCAAAATCAAAAACGCTGAGCCTTGACTGTACTGAAAGCAGTTGTGACATAAAGATACCATTTTCATTAGGTTCAGTTCTCTAGTTCATTTGTGTGAAAAACCCTTCTGGTAGATATTCCTTAAATAGTAGGAAAGGGTAAAAAGTGTCTAGTGTATCATAAGACAAAAGTAGCAGTTATACATTAAAGAGCTATATTGTAATGGTTAACAAACTTGCAGTGTGTGTGTATATACAGATAGGTGACAAATCAAAGAGAAAAACCGGAATGCTTGACCCCTACATTGAGGGGGTCCGGAGGCTCTGCTATACTGTGGGGGGCATTTTCCTGGCATGGATTGAGTCCACTTATCCCCTTAGAAGGAAGTGTCACTGCAAATCAATACAAAGTTACCCTGAGTGATCACCTTTATCCTGTGATGAAGCATTTCTATTCAGATCGGAGTGGTCTCTACCAGGATGACAATGCACCCATCCGCAGGGGATGAGGGGTCACTGAATGGTTTGAATATGAAAATGATGTAAATCAATCATACGCTATGGCCTTTGCAGTCACCAAATATCAACTCAATTTAGCACCTACGGGAGATTTTTGGACCGACGTGTTAGACGGCGCTCTCCATCACCTTCATCAAAACGCCAAATGAGGGAATATCTTTTGGAAGAATGGTGTTCCATCCCTTCAGTATTGTTCATAGATTTGTAGACAAGTCTATGACTATGACAAGGAGCACTGAAGCTGTTCTGGTGGCTTGTGGTGGCCCAACACCTTACTAAGACACTTATGTTGGTTTTTCCTTTTAATTCATCACCCGTCTGTATATACGTATAATTACTTAGACATTTAAAAATGTGTAAAAGGGAACAATAGGTCTGTGTGTCCTGTCCCAGGGAAGACCCAGTAGAGGACCCAGAAGAAGCAGAGGATGCTGGAGGAAGGGTTTTGCCTGGGGCTGCAGGACTGGCTGCAGTGGAAAGACTTCAAAGAGCAGCACAGCAGCAAGACCTGCAGGCCACCCAGGGCCAACCATTGCCCCCCAAGAGACCCCTCAGAACACCAAGCATACCGTCCTTATGTGTCATGGCCACACGGGCAACCGTCCACCTCATGACAGGTTAGAGACTACAAAAAAGAAAAAAAAATTCCTGGGGGAAAATCAATGGGCAGCTTGCAGTAGTCACTAGCAAACTTGACCAATCCACTATTAATTTCTTTGGAATATAATGACAATACACGTTATATATTAATAAAGGGTTATGCCCATACACATATCTGCTTATGTATTTGAAAGATGTTAAATTGGTCACTGTCTACAGCTGAATGTATACAGAAGTATTTAGAGTTTAAATTTGCCACAATTTAAATAAACAGTTGTACTAATGTGTATTTATTAGCTTTTACCCAGCTCACTATCTCAGTATATATGTGCCTTGTCAGTTAAATGTAAATTTCTATACACTAATTTTAATCAAACAATATAGGCATAAGCTAATTTGCAAAAGGAAAAAAAAAACTTCTTCTTCACACTGTCCTCTTGGGTCGGTCTTCAATCATGCATCTTTCCTCTCTCAGCTCCCAGTATGCAGTACAGCAGCAGTCTTTCGTGTCTGACCCCCGAGCTCGCAGAACTTCTACTCAACCACATGTCCCGCGAGAGGCTGCTACGTCCACGCACTCTGGAGCTGTTCTTTGGTTGCCCATTACAGAAGTTTGTCCTCAACTGCTACCCTTACTCTACAAATGAGCTTCTACGACAGCTGCGGGCCTTCACTGCACTGAAACACCTGAGCTTGGTCAACTCGCCACTCATTACTGGTACTGCGTTTACACTCTGGATGCAGCAGTTATTTACAGATATACTGTTTGCAGGAACTCTAGGTCATGTAAACTGTGACATGGAAATATTGTATGCACTGTTACTAGGCATCTTGGCTTTTTTTGCAAACTGTGGTCAATTTTGTTGGTTGGGCTAATTCCTATCAGGTTGGGCTAATTTCTAATCTAAAAGGTTGGACTAACTTCTATCTCAAAACACGTTTATGTTCTACAGACTCTGGTCTAACGGTTCTTTCCAGCCTGCTCAAACTCCAGTACCTGAACCTGGCATCCTGTAGTAAACTGACCGACTCGTGTCTGCTGCATATCACAGGTGGGCCCTTCAAGCAATCAAGTCTAGCCAAGTAGTTCTATACATTTGTTTAACCAGATAGTCAGTTTTAGATATGGAATGTGTTTTTCAAGGGAGACTTGGCCAAGTAATAAAAAACTTTATATACGTATGTCACACCTTGGCAGCATAAATCACAAAAGGCAAGATAGGTCCTAATATTAGGCATAGTTTTAGGTAGGGATGGTAGGGACACATCCCTACCAACTTTGAGGGAAGCTGAAAAATCCCTACTCTTCCGAGCAGTCCCAAGTTTGTTAATTGGCTGGGTACAGCTGGGGAGAAAAAGTGAGAAAAATCCAAAAAAAAGGAAACACCTCTGTGCTCTCATGGAGTAATGTACAGTCTGAGTTTGAGTGGGAGAATAGGTTTTGATTAACGTGTGGATTCAGTTGCTCGGGGCTGGTAAAGTGCATACAGGTATGTCTGCCTATGGTGTCTCAGCTGAGGGAGAAGCACTTTGTAACCCATTGTAAATGGTACCATTTTGAGCCTTCTTATCTAGTGCTCTTCATTTTTATTTTGAAGTCAGTCTCCTTGTATATCCTTTTTGACACTGTCAACCCTGTCCTCTTGAGTGCGTTCCTAAACACCCCCTTAAGATACCTGATCCCATCTACCGTTGATGAATTTTGATAAACTCCCATCTGCCTTTGAACATATGATGGCACTTTACAGGAAGCAGAAGTTATTATCAGGAAGGTGTTGCTTTTTTTTTCTTCCAAGTCACATCTACAAGATTTTATACTGAGATTTTTTTTTTCAAGATATGAGTAAAGAAGGTTGTTTAAAATGTTCTTGCAGGGGTATGAAAATGTTTCAAGCACACCAACATTAATGCCTCCAAATCTGTAATTATTTTACACTATTTTTGATCTCTACAAGTAGGTAAATCTGATTCTATCCTGTGTAATAACGCCATTCAGAATGGAACATTTAGAATGGAACCAAGACCCTGGGATTGCTTTAGTTGTTGTCCCCATCAGATTTCTACTGTAGTTTTACAAAATTAACCATGTTATAACCTCTGGTTTACCTCCCTCCTACACATTCCATCCCACCAATTTGTCCCTACCAACTTTCAAGACAAACCTACATCCTTGGTCCTAATGATGTCACTCTCAAGGTTATTGTTGAGCATTCTGAATTCTTTGAGAGCATTCAGCACCTATAGTTGTAAATTGATCTGCTTTAAAGCACAGGTTCACTTGGCAAGAACAAATCATTTTACCAAACACTATGAGCTCCATTCAATTTATGAGAGATAGATGTGTTCGTTGGTTATGTGAGAAATGCTCAGACTGGCAGTAGCGGGGGAGAACAAACATACATAGCTGATTATGTAACCCTCAGTAATTATGGGTAAGAACACTAGGTCCCAACATAAGCTGCTCTCTGAAACTGTGAAGTCCTTGTGTGTGTAGTACTCCTTTGTAGGGATTATTGGCTTTTGAGTATAATGATTCTGCCTCTTTTATACCACATAGCAATCTGTTCTTACCCCCCTTTGTCTTCAAGGTTTAAAGAGCTTGTGTTTCCTGTCCCTGGACCAGACCAAAGTCAGCGATGCCGGAATGTTGCTTTATCTCCAGTCTGCTCCCCCCTGCCTCACCCAACTCAGCCTGAACCAGACTGCTGTGACTGAGTCCACCCTGGCAGTCTTGCCCACCTGTGTTCCACAGCTACGATTGCTCAGTATCAAGCAGACCAAGGTACCTCAGCTCTACCAACACATCAGACACATAAAGTACTTTGTCATAATTTGAAAAAAAAAAAATTGTCTATGTTCTGTGGCTGCGTCGTTCCCCAGGTGAGTGACGTGTCAGCTTTGAAAGAGCTGTCCAGCCTGCAGACCCTTTACCTGGATGGGACAGGTGTTACAGAGAGCTCCCTGGAGTGCCTCTCCACCCATCCTACTCTCTCTGCCCTTAGCTTGGCAGGCATTCCCGTGGTGGACGGCAACCACATCCTACAAATAATCTCAGGTGTGTAATTTGAAAGTAACCACATATACAGACAGACACAAGCCTACAACATGTCAGAGGAAGTTTGCCAAGTCACCTTTTTTTGAGTGAGATGGGCATTTAGAAGTGAAATGTAACTCCAAATTTCTGTCCTCCAGGTCTAAGGCTGACCCAGTTCACCCTCCCTGGACGCCATTCTGTGTCTGACATCGGGCTGTCCTTCCTCTCCAGACTGTCTCTGTTGTCAGAGTTAGACCTCACAGACTACACCCAAGTCACAGACCAGGGAGTCAGCCATCTCTCCACTATGATCAGGTCATTGCCAAACTTAAGTATTATCACCAGACTCATCACATCACTGTCATACCCATTATCTCAACCAACTTTGTCAATGCTAACAAGGCTTTTACACAACAGTTAACAACAGATGTGTAGCTTTTAAAGTTTCCTTAATGTGTGTGTGTGTGTGTGTGTGTGTGTGTGTGTGTGTGTGTGTGTGTGTGTGTGTGTGTGTGTATGTATGTATGTATGTTTTTGAACCCTTTAGAATTTTCTATATTTCTGCATAAATATAACCTAAAACGTCATCAGATTTTCACACAAGTCCTAAAAGTAGAAAAAGAGAACCCAATTAAACAAATGAGACAAAAATATTATACTTGGTCATTTATTTATTGAGGAAAATGATCTAACACTACATATCTGGGAGTGGCAACAGTATGTGAACCTTTGCTTTCAATATCTGGTGTGACACCCCCCCCCCCTCCTTGTGCAGCAATAACTGCAATTAAACATTTCTGGTAACTGTTGATCAGTCCTGCACATCAGCTTGGAGGAATTTTAGCCCATTCCTCCGTACAGAACCAATTCAACTCTGGGATGTTGGTGGGTTTCCTCACATGAACTCCTCGCTTCAGGTCCTTCCACAACATTTCGATTGAATTAAGATCAGGACTTTGACTTGGCCATTCCAAAACATTAACTTTATTCTTCTTTAACCATTTTTTGGTAGAACGACTTGTGTGCTTAGGGTCATTGTCTTGCTGCATGATCCACATTCTCTTGAGATTCAGTTCACCGACAGATGTCCTGGCATTTTCCTTAAGAATTCACTGGTATAATTCAGAATTCATTGTTCCATCAATGATGGCAAGCCGTCCTGGCCCAGGTGCAGCAAAACAAGCCCAAACCATGATACTACCACCACCATGTTTCACAGATGGGATAAGGTTCTTATGCTACAATGCAGTGTTTTCCTTTCTCCAAACATAACGCTTCTCATTTAAACCAAAAAGTTCTATTTTGGTCTCATCTGTCCACAAAACATTTTTCCAATAGCCTTCTGGCTTGTCCACGTGATCTTTAGCAAACTACAGATGGGCAGCAATGTTCTTTTTTGGAGAGCAGTGGCTTTCTCCTTGCAACCCTCATGCACACCATTGTTGGTCAGTGTTCTCCTGGTGGTGGCCTCATGAACATTAACATTAGCCAATATGATGTAGGCCTTTAGTTGCTCAGAAGTTACCCTGGGTTCCTTTGTGACCTGGCCGACTATAACACGCCTTGCTCTTGGAGTGGTCTTTGATGGTCGACCACTCCTGGGGTGGATAACAATGATCTTGAATTTCCTCCATTTGTACACAATCTGTCTGACTGTGGATTGATGGAATCCAAATTCTTTAGAGGTGGTTTTGTGACCTTTTCCAGCCTGATGAGCATCAACAACGCTTTTTCTGAGGTCCTCAGAAAGCTCCTTTGTTCTTGCCATGATACACTTCCACAAACATGTGTTGTTAAGATCAGATTTTGATAGATCCCTGTTCTTTAAATAAATCAGGGCGCCCACTCACACCTGATTGTCATCCCATTGATTGAAAACACCTGACTCTAATTTCACCATCAAATTAACTGCTAATCCTAGAGGTTCAAGTACTTTTGCCACTCACAGATATGTAAATTCTAAAGGGTTCACAAACTTTAAAGCACCACTGTTTAAATCTTAATATTCCACCCCTCATTTGTTGAGCACTTTCATTAACACCATTGACGGTTTCTGGAATGAAAAAAAAGCAATATATATAGTTGTTTTTTTTTTTTCACTCTCTCTCTCAACTATGTTAACCAGTCAAATAAAGGGTCGGACCCTTTAGTCGACGGGTTAACGTAGTCGCCTGTGGTGCGGGAGACCTGGGTTCGCGTCCCAGCTGCGGCGGTTCTTGAGCTGCCCCCTGAATTCACTACATTTTTTTAATATATATATATATATATAACTATGTTAAAAGAAACACTCAACGGTAGGGAAAGTGCTCAACAAATGAAGAGCAAAATAATCCAGTGAGTCAAGTAAATTCTTTATGAGACAGCACAAGCCTGTTTCATGCCATAAACAATCATCAGCTGTCAATAAAAAGAAAATTTATTGACAAAATTTTATTGACAGAAGGTCCCTGGGTTTGAGCCCCGGGGTAGTCCAACATTGATGGGTCATCCTGGGTCGTCCTCTGTGTGGAGTTTGCATGTTCTCCCCGTGTCTGCGTGGATTTCCTCTGGGGGCTCCGGTTTCCTCCCACAGTCCAAAGACATGTAGGTCAGGTGAATTGGCCATACTAAATTGTCCCTAGGTAAGAATGGGTACGTGTGCGTGTGTGCATGTGTGCGTGCGTGCGTGCGTGCGTGCGTGCGTGTCGGTCCTGTGATGGCCTGGCGGCCTGTCCAGGGTGTCTCCCCGCCTGCCGCCCAATGACTGCTGGAATAGGCTCCAGCGACCCTGAGAGCAGGATAAGCGGTTCAGATAATGGATGGATGGATGGACAGCTGATGATTGCTTATGGCATGAAACAAGCTTGTACTGTCTCATAAAGAATTTACTTGACTCACTGGATTATATATATATATATATATGTGGGTATGTATGTATGTATACGTGGTTAGTCAAAAATTACATAAATCAACTTGTCAACGACACAATGTCCATCTGCTTTGCATGATAGAGACGGGTGGCGTGAGAGGGTCAGAGCCATCTGAGGATACTCGACCTGATGATATATATATATATAGAGTCATGCTTCATTGAAAATTGAAGTAAACTGCATGGTTGAAATGGGAATCTTTGACATATACACTCACCGGCCACTTTATTAGGCACACCTGTCCAACTGCTCGTTAACGCAAATTTCTAATCAGCCAATCACATGGCAGCAACTCAATGCATATAGGCATGTAGACATGGTCAAGACGATCTGCTGCAGTTCAAACCGAGCATCAGAATGGGGAAGAAAGGTGATTTAAGTGACTTTGAACGTGGCATGGTTGTTGGTGCCAGACGGGCTGGTCTCAGTATTTCAGAAACTGCTGATCTACTGGGATTTTCACGCACAACCATCTCTAGGGTTTACAGAGAATGGTCCGAAAAAGAGAAAATATCCAGTGAGCGGCAGTTCTGTGGGCGAAAATGCCTTGTTGATGCCAGAGGTCAGAGGAGAATGGCCAGACTGGTTCGAGCTGATAGAAAGGCAACAGTAACTCAAATAACCACTCATTACAACCGAGGTATGCAGAAGAGCATCTCTGAACGCACAACACGTCGAACCTTGAGGCAGATGGGCTACAGCAGCAGAAGACCACACCGGGTGCCACTCCTGTCAGCTAAGAACAGGAAACTGAGGCTACAATTCGCACAGGCTCACCAAAATTGGACAATAGAAGATTGGAAAAACGTTGCCTGGTCTGATGAGTCTTGATTTCTGCTGCGACATTCGGATGGTAGGGTCAGAATTTGGCGTCAACAACATGAAAGCATGGATCCATCCTGCCTTGTATCAACGGTTCAGGCTGTTGGTGGTGGTGTAATGGTGTGGGGGATATTTTCTTGGCACACTTTGGGCCCCTTAGTACCAATTGAGCATCGTGTCAACGCCACAGCCTACCTGAGTATTGTTGCTGACCATGTCCATCCCTTTATGACCACAGTGTTCCCATCTTCTGATGGCTACTTCCAGCAGGATAACGCGCCATGTCATATAGCTCGAATCATCTCAGACTGGTTTCTTGAACATGACAATGAGTTCACTGTACTCAAATGGCCTCCACAGTCACCAGATCTCAATCCAATAGAGCACCTTTGGGATGTGGTGGACCGGGAGATTCGCATCATGGATGTGCAGCCGACAAATCTGCAGCAATTGCGTGATGCTATCATGGCAATATGGACCAAACTCTCTGAGGAATGTTTCCAGTACCTTGTTGAATCTATGCCACGAAGGATTAAGGCAGTTCTGAAGGCAAAGGGGGGTCCAACCCGGTACTAGCAAGGTGTACCTAATAAAGTGGCCAGTGAGTGTATAATAGCAAGCCTTGACGCTAGTGTAGGAAGGAAAGTTGTAAGAGAGTCTTTGGGAGTCATACATATTTGTTGGCAAGCAAATAAAGTAATTGTATCCTATGTAACGAAATTGTTTAATTATTAAATACACCCCCCCCTTTCTGGGTAAGTCCAGAGTTGAGTCACCTTCCTAGGGTAAAGGTCACTGTTCAACACAAAGCTCTGTGAAGGGGCTTTCATACCAGTTGCACAAACTCCACCCTTGCGTCGTCAAACCTATTATTGTCTTTGGATTGCACCACACATTAACGTACAACTAGTTGAACTTTAGCGCTGATTGCTGTGATGTGTGATACTGTGCGTCGCATAAAGATGAGGAGAAATCAACAGTCGATCTCAATGATTTTCACATGTCGCTGGTCTTCCCTAAAAAACATTTTGTAAACTAAGATGCGATTTGAGTATGTATTATTTTGGTCTTTGATAACTACACCTATGTTGTATGCTCTATTTGACAGTGAGCAAGAAGCATGTGATGAAGCACTCTCCCCTGTGCAGGTGACACACGTTTATATGGGGAAGAGGTTTAGTGGACGCACACATGCCTCTTTTTTTTGGGGGGGGGGGGGATTCCCCACCTTTTTCTTCCCAATTGTACCCAGCCAATTACCCGCCTCTTCAATCTGTCCCGGTCACTGCTCCACCCCCTCTGCCGATCCGGGGAGGGCTACCACATGCCTCCTCCGATACATGTGGAGTCGCCAGCCGCTTCCTTTTCACCTGACAGTGAGGAGTATCACCAGGGGGACGTAGTGCGTGGGAGGATCACGCTATTCCCCCCAGTTCCCCCTTCTCCCTGAACAAGCGCCCTGACCGTCCAGAAGAGGTGCTAGTGCAGCAACCAGGACACATACCAACATCCAGCTTCCCACCCACAGACACGGCCAATTGTGTCTGTAGGAATGCCCGACCAAGCCAGAGGTAACACAGGGATTCGAACCGGAGGTCCTTGTGTTGGTAGGCAATGGAATAGACCGCCATGCCACCCAGGCATCCACGTGCCTTTTTTACCAACATTGCTGCTCCTAGTTCTTGTCTGTCTCCTAACAATGTTGAAAACCTGTCATGGTGGCCACAATAACAATATTATACTTGAAATAGAACAATGAGGGCATCCGGGTAGCATAGCAGTCTATTCTGTTGCCTACCAACAAGGGGATCACCAGTTACCTCCAGCTTGTTTGGGCGTCCCTACAGACACAATTGGCCGTGTCTGCGGGTGGGAAGCCGGATGTGGGTATGTGTCCTAGTCACTGCTCTAGCGCCTCCTCTGGTCGGTCGGGGCACCCGTATGGATGTGAGGGGGAACTGGGGGGAATAGCGTGATCCTCCCACACGCTACATCCCCCTGGTGAAATTCCTCACTGTCAGGTGAAATGAAGCAGCTGGTGACTCCACATGTATCAGAGGAGGCATGTGGTAGTGTGCAGCCCTCCCCAGATCAGCAGAGGGGGTGGAGCAGCGACCAGAACGGCTCAGAAGATTGGGGTAATTGGCCGAATTTTTTAAAAAAAAAGAAGGAAGAAGCGTGAGTAGCTCCGGTGGCTTTCAACACAGTATCTGTGTCATCACAACTTTTAGATAAGTGCTGAGAGGAATATTGTTGTTTCCCACTGCAGGTTGAAGAAGTTGTCTCTCAGTAACACTCAGGTGAGCGATGTTGGGCTTCTGGCGCTGCACGGCTTACAGGAGCTACAGGAACTGTGTCTGGACCGCACAGCCGTCACAAGCCGAGGGGTGGCTGCCCTCATAACATGTCTGCCACACCTCCAGGTAAATCTCTAAACTACAGACACCTGTCGTTATACGTTTTTCTATTCATATCCTCACCTTATTTGTGCATTTCTCCAATCAGTACCCTTTGTTTCTCTTGTTGGTAAAGTCCACCATATACAAGGCTCAGCATTTTCGGTTTTTACCGATTTTCACCGAAAAATACCCAGATGTTTTTAAAAGAAGCAGATTGGTTTAAACTGATTTTCACCTGGATTTTATGTTTCCACGGATCCAAAAGTTGTTCCTGTTCGTGTGAGGTTATGTAACAGTGTCCTCTTGTGGCGAAATTCGGCATGCTGGATGGCTTTGAAAAATAAAAACCGAAAACGCTGAGCCTTGACCATATATCATGTTCACCACACCAGTCTTTGAGCACACCAGTCTTCGAGCAACCCCCCCTACTGGTTAAACTAACACCCATCCCACATTAGAACTGTAACAGAACCATATGGTGGAACCTGAGGTCTCATTGTTTCATTTGAATTGTATTGAAGCTTTTTTTTTTTTTTAAAGACTTGTTTTGTTTGTTTTTTCCTGTTTCCCAGGTGTTGGGGTTAGCCAGTTCACGGGTTGGGGACACTGTAGTGCGTAGAGGTCTGGTCCACTGTAGTCATCTGCTGAAGCTTAACCTCAGCCGCACGCGCATCACAGATCACGGTGAGGTTCCCACTAAATTGCTCTGGCCTTTCTCAACCTTACTTGACTGGATAAAAAGTCCAGATTGAATTACCCATTTGAAAAAGAATTGTTTTATAATGTATTTTTCATATCCTTTCCTTCTCAGGCCTCAAGTTGCTGAAGCACATGCACTTGTCCCAGGTCAACCTGGAAGGTACTGGAGTGACGTTAGCTGGTATCGCGAGCCTCTTCTCCTCCACCAGTATCAGCAGTATCCGGGCCAGCAACACACGCGCCATCCTTCCCGACGAGGTTTCGGATGATGATGAAGAAGCCTAATGAATCCCAGGATTATCCTAGCATGTCCACACAGGGATGAACAGTTGTCCTTTAAGCCCTCTCTCCAATTACTCAGCTGGATGGTTTGGCAACATCGCCAGACAAACATTTCTCCCAATTGCACTGCTTCAGCTGTGGTTCGTGGCACCAGTCTGTCAATCATGTCCACTGCTGAGTTGAAATCTTTAAGGGAGTGTTGTTGTTCTAAATATAGCCTCCTGTATAAAATACCTTCAAATAAGTTGTATCCTCTAGAATATGGGACTTCAAGGTTATCAAGCTTCAGATGTGTGTGGGCTCAGGTTGGAGCCGAGTAGTTCACACAGCATGCATACAAAGCATGTATTTACAGATTGTGAAGACTAACAGCCTGGTAACGCCTACTGTAGAAAATCTAATCCAAATAAGACATTTTATTTTTCATTAATTTATAGGAGTGTCAATCTTCCAACAGGTTAGAATCCATCCATGGAAATATATCCACAGAAATTACAGGCGTAATTTCCGGTATTAGCATTTGTTTCAGCAAATTTCGCATGTCTTGTACTGTACTGCTTCAAGTATTGGTTGCCAATTACACCATCATTATGAAAACTGAAGACAATCGGGAGCCTTTGCCCTCATAAAAATAGGATCACTCAACTGGAACAGTAGCACACGTTGCCGGTTGAAATGCGGTTCCAATAAATTAAGCCATGGAGCTCAAAAGCCAGAATCCAAAGGAACTTTTAAGTTTACAGATTTGTAAGAGTTTATTTTCTCAAAATGCCGTTGCCTTTGTATAAGACCACTGTACTAGTATGTGTCTTAAAATAAAGACGTAGAAGGAAAAAAAAAGCTGCATTTTTAATGATCTGTGTTTATTTAAGGGACCTAAAACATTGTGTTCACTTGCAAATTCTGTTGTTTATTCAGACAAATTTTTTATTGCATTTACATTGTTAAATAAGGCATTACTGCTCTTATACACAGGAAAAAAGTCAACTTTTAAATATCATAAAATATGACCTAAAAGCTGCTGCATACATCAGGGTAAACATCACATATTTGGAAAAATAAAACTTTTTCTATGACAACAGCACAATGGAATGCATTCCAAAATGCACTGAAGATGCTTCAGGTGAAAACAGCCAATCGAGAGTGCAGCCTGAGGTGAAGGGAATAAGGATTGGGGTCATGTTCAGCAGGGTACATCATTGTCAAAACTGAAATGGAATTTTAATTTCATGTACAACAGACATGTCTCATGAGATGCATTACAGATCTGATACATTTCAGTTTTACTCAGGACCTTCCTGAAATGCAGACCCTGCCCGTCCCGTCAGGGGCTTGTGGGTCAAATCCATGATGCAAGTTAAGTGAGGGGCTCGGTGAGTTGCTTCTCTATATGTCATGCACTTGTTGCTTGTCAATCTTGGACTTCAAGTGCTCCTTGTACGCCAAGATGTCCCTGTTCCACCTGGTGATGGTTTGCTTCTCACACACCCAGATCTCCTGTGCCACCTGTGGAGCGGAAGAGATGCAAGGTTATGAAAACACTGCGAGCAACACTCGTAAATCTTCATAGGATTTGCTACAACAGGGTAGATAATCTGTGGAAAAGGCAGTGACTGCATTTTAAAGATTTTTTTTGGGGGGGGGGGGATAACCTACAGAAGACTATCTGAAATTATTCTAACATCAAACATTTTTTAAAGGGCTTTTCTCCCGTGTATGAGAATGGTGTGATGTGAGTCTCGTGTGCATGTATATTCTGTCCTCCTGTCAGGTCTCCAAGGTGATGGTGGATGGCATGGCTATCTGGACACAGCTTGGCATCCTCCTCATCACATTCTCCATATTTTATAATTCCATTATAATTCTGTTATCCTCTTTCAATGTTGTATTCTGTACATTGTAGGGCTGGAGCCGAATACTCGTTCGTTGGGTAGGTATTCAGTTTTCAATTCTGGGATTCGAATGTTACTGGGGTTTTTGGTTTTTTTTGCTAAATGTAGGCTATCAAAGGTGCAAAAATACATTTTGTTGGCACATTCTTGTACTATATACTTTTTAATTGCAGAAATATATACTGTCTCAGCTTGGGCACGTGACATCCTCTCTCACTGCAGTGATGTCACGCTTCAGTTCACGTTGGCTGTTAAAGGGAAGACAAAATGCCGGAAGAGCTCAGCTGTGCTGCTGTTGCTACACATGCGCAACCGTGCACTATTTATTACAGTTCAGTTTATTTTCTTTTTCGCTCCTTACTGTGGTGATTGGTAAAAATAATTGTATTTCTGAGTAATTTGTGATTTCTTTGTCAGAAAAATGTCCGAGTATTACAATGTTAAGCCTACTGTTACTGAGTAAAAGTATTGTTGTAACAGAAATTTGGTTGTTTTGTGTCTGTCTGACTGTTGTTAGGTTCAGGTTGTAAAACATAGACAGGCTAATAGCTGACTGAAAGCTGGAACTGGAGTTGGTCCCCACACGCTGCACCGGGGCTGCCCACTGCTCCTAGTGTACAGGAAGGGTTAAATGCAGAGGAAAAAATTCTCGATACTGAGAAATGACGCATTATAAATGTAAATCTCATTTGTTGGAACTAGTAAGCTGTTTCCGTGCTTGGGCGTTTTCCCGGAATTGGAGCCTATTATGAGCATTTATTGTAGGGCTATAATTTATCCAAGATAAGAAAAAAGTCACAAGCTTTCATTACGTCACAAGAAGTACATAGATAGGAAGACAGGACCTCGTTCAACCAAATCCTTCGGGATTACAAACATGCATCAAATACAATAGTTTTGGAATATGTTTAACAAATAACACAAACAACAATACTGTAGAACTACTACTACTTTCGATTTCCTTGCCTTTCCTAAAGAAAGCACCAGACAACATTGGATACAGCTTATTTTCTTGCCAACAGCCATATATATATATATATATATATATATATATATATATATATATATATATATATATATATATATGCCAACGTGTTTGTTCACGCCAGATTTTTTTGACTAGGCTAGTCCTAAAAGACAAGGCTGTTCCAGCTGTAAAGGGCCGTGTTGAGTAGTCGGAAACACAAGCTGTAAGTAACATATCAGTGAAATGTTTGTCTCGTATTGATCGAACCAAATGACTTGTGAATACAGTTTCAGTGCAGATAATGGGCATACACAATGAAGCTAAAGCAATTTAGGGAGCTAATGGCACAGTCTACTTTAGCATTATAGGCACTTAATGTACTCCAACATAATTAACGATGCACGATACTATACAGTCGTTTAGTGACAGCAGAAAAGCATTTTACTAGCAACGTAACCTTTGTTATTTACTGATAGCAGACGTTTTCAGCTTCAGTTGGTATTTCAACGCATTTCCCACACGCACACCGATTTAACAGGCATTTAAAGAAACTTTTCTTTACGGCTTGCGATTCAAAGACTAAATCCACCCTTATGTCACACAATAGCAGGCAATGAGTGTACTATTTACCAGACATTTTTGCTGCCATCTACTCGCATATTCTGGATCGTATTCGGGCTCAAACATGTACGGATGGATTTGAGAAGTTGCCATTTCCAATCAGGAAAGAGAAATTATGTTACTTAATAAGTTTATAGTTTGCTTACAGAACCTCCTACACCGGTGTTGTATCAAACTATTTCCCCGCTTCCCCTTGGCAGGCTTTCGGAAGTTTTCCAATCAGAAGAAAGCAGTGGGCTTTTAGGGAGGGGGGATTAAAGACAGCTAAAACAGCTTGTTTCAGACAGAGGATTAATTTACATCTGGTCTTAAACCAAGTTGGTCATAACTTGGGCGTTCTAAGTCCGACCCAATAGTTATGCCGGTTGCGCCATCTAGGTTTAAGCCTTTTCGCTAAAACTGGGCGTAAATCTGTCAGCAGCAGGCATAAAGTCAAAATCTAGGCTGTTTCTATAGTAACGACTTTAAACACAGCTTGTCACATTGATCATGGTGTGTCTCGCAAAAGACTTGACAACAAGCGGGTTTTTAGACGGGAGAGTTATTAGGGACAGCAGCAATCCACTGGACATATACAACGATGAGGAGCTGGTTGAGTTTTGATTTTGTAGGACAGGTCTATTTTAACTTGATGAAGAGCTGTCACCAGATTTGCGGTTTGTGTCGGACCACAATGCAGCATTGTCACCCACCTCACAGCTGCTAAGAACACTCTTGTTTTTATGTAAATTGTTCGTTTCAAAACACAGTTGGAGACATGATCAGTGTCCACAATTCCACTGCCTGCCGGGTCATCCGCAAGGTGTCACTGGCACCGAGCCACCGCCTTGCAGGGTATTATTGAAATAGCTTTTATTAAACTAAAACCTTCACTGAACAATCATTTATTGCCTCCATTATTTCTCTCCAAGTTGACTGCTTCTTATTTGTCATTACATTGGATTGCTTGGCAGTCAGCGTTTTCTTGTGCTGGCTGTACAGCAATGATAATTTTCTTAACTCAATGGCACTGAAATTGACTTTAGTTTTACTATAATCCTCCACAACGTTTGCGCAAATTAGAAATTAGCAAAACAGCAGGAGATTGTTAATGTATCCTAGCAATGTGCGCTGCTAGGCAATAGCCATAGTCGCATGAGCATTCACATGGACGCGCATCGCTAATACGGGCATAGTTAAGACTAGGCTTAAGTTTGGTCGGTGCAACCGACATAAAGTCCATTCTTAAGACTGGTTTTAACAAAGACTGTCTTAGAAGTTAGGACCAGTCTTAGTAAACACCAGTTGGTACAATCCAGCCCTGGACTTAGGGGTGAATGGGGGCCTTGTCCACTGGGTCAAGGACTTTTTAAATGACCACCTACAAAGAATCTGGGTAAAAGGGGCACTTTCTGATGAGGTTGTTTTAAACAGGGGCACCTCAGGGTTGCGTTTTATCATCGTTATTTTCTGTGTACACCAACGAGATGACACTGCAGGACACCAATTTTAAGCTATTCAAATATGCTTTAGTTGGTCTTTTTTATAAGAATGATGTTGTCTCTGATTACTTTGCCCAAGTTTCCAAACTGGAACACTGGTGTAAATCCAGCCTCCAGCTAATCATTGCTGGAAAAATGAACGAGCTTATTTCAAACCATGCAGACCCACCCCCATTGCTTACACTTTGTGACCAATCTGTGGAAATTGTCAACTGTTTTTTAAGTATCTAGGAACACACATGGATGACAAGTTGAGTTTCACGGGCAATGTTGGTTCTATATGTAAGAAAGCCAGTCAGAGACTTTTTAACTAGGAAATTCAAGAGGTTTGGGGTCATTCATAACATTGGGGGGGTATGTCAGCCTGACACATTTTTCTGACAAAGCCAGTAATACAATACAAAGCCAGACGCCAAAACAGTTCACCAGCCGATCGAAGAGAGGAGAAAGACAACAGCTAACCAAGTGTATCCAGTGATGATTCTGTATGTGGCAGGAGTGTCCGAACAGTTGAGACGTGTATTTTCCCAACACGTTTCAGTTGCTTTTAAACTGCAAAACACGCTGCACCAGAAATTAGTCCACCCCAAGGTCCCCTGGCACAAAGAGAGCAATAGAGTGTACACTGTTAAGTGCCGAGAGGATTGCCGTGACTTGTACATCGGGGAAACAGAACAGACGCTGGCGAAGAGGATGGGACAACACAGAAGGGCTAACACGTCAGGCCAGGACTCTGAAATCTACACCCATCTACAGGCCAGAGGTGACTCTTTCAAGGATGAAAATTTGCACATCCTTAACGGGGACGAACGCTGGTTTGAACGGGGAGTCAAAAAGGCCATCTATGTGAAGAGGGAATGACCCTCCCTGAACCAAATGGGGGGAGGGGGGTGCTAAGAGTACATCTGTCGCCATCTTACAATGCTGTGATTGCAACTATTCCCCAATCCTTTGAATAGTACACATGGCCACTGTAACTCTAGTTAATGGTCACGTCAATTTACCTATGAAACTGATAATTGTTTTCGGTCATTATGACAGATCATTGTTTTCGGTCATTATGACACTGTATTGTTTATAAGGGTGGAGATATCTGCAGTCAGTTGAGCCTGTAGAGGTCACTTAGATGAATGACGCAAAGCTTCTCCCAATAAGTGTAAAATGGGTGGCCAAATATACGTTGGCGGCCATTAATATGCCTAGGCGGCCTGCCCATGTAAAGTCTGTGTGAGAAACACTGCCTCCCTGCCCTCAAACCCTCCACACACACAGTTCGCTGACAGTGTAAGCATGTTGAGTGATGAAACTGTGAGAAGAAAACCCAGAAACTTGTGTCAGGTCACATAGGGGAAAAAAGTTTTTAGAAGGGTTTGTGAAAATACCATTTCACAACTAAAATTTACAATTTCATTTAGCAGATGCTTTTTCCAAAGCAATGTACATCAGAGAGCTGATACAACACAAACAAGGATCTGAGCGGGCGAGAACACGAGTAAGTGCCATAAAGCTAAGTTTGAGTCCGATAGGCCATAGGTGCCAACAGGCAATGCATAGAGTGCATAGAAGAAGCAGTTGTTTTTGTTTTTTTTTGGGGGGGGGGGTTCTCCTTCAGTCCATCAAGTGCAGAGGTGTTCGCGCAAGAGCTGGGTCTTTAGTCGTTTCTTAAAGATTGAGGGACTCTGCTGATCGAACAGTTTGGTAACTTGTTCCACCACCGCGGAACTACAGAAGAGAAGAGTCAGCTAGCGACATAGAGCCCTGTTGTTATGGTAGTACCTGGCGTCTTTCATTGGCAGAGCGTAGTGAGCGGGAGGGAGCGTAGACCTGAATGAGGGCGTTCAGGTAGGCAGGTGCTGTTTAAGTTGATGCTTTGTAAGCGAGTGTCAGGGTTTTGAATTTGATGCGGGACGCAACTGGGAGCCAGTGGAGGGATATGAACAACGAGGCGATGTGCTTTTTTGGGCTGGTTGAAGACCAGACGTGCCACTGTGTTCTGGATCATCTGCAGGGGTTTGAAGGTACATGTGGGGAGGCCTGCCAGTAAGGAGTTGCAGTACTCAATGTGTGATATTATGAGGGCCTGTACCTGATGTACTTGATGCTAAAACATGCGTACTTAGACCAAAATTTGAATTTTTGGATTTTAATACATACGGAACACTACTGGGAAGCCACGGAATTGTATAAAACGCACACACAAAAAAAAAACCCTGCCCGCTTTAAGTTTTGGATACTGATGAACAAAAAAATATTGAATGACATGTTGAAGGCAAATGTTAGAAAAAGGGTTTTTCTACTTCTGTAATAAGTGACATATTTGGAGAGACATTTTTGACCAATTCGTCTCATTTGTGAATTATAAACCAGTAGTATTTGTCAATAATGGTCAGAAGTAGCTTTGTGGACTGTGGTGCATTTTTATGGCTTGTCTTCCATGAGCGTCTATGTGTGGTTCTGATCCACTGGTGAATCTCTACATCCATAGGGTAAATATGGATGTGGTTATTATGTACCTGCTGAATGAGCCTGAAGTCGTGGCTGACCAGCATCATACCACCTTCAAACTCATTGATGGCATCTGCCAGGGCGTCGATGGTCTCAATGTCCAAGTGATTGGTGGGCTCGTCCAGGAACAGCATGTGGGGGTTCTGCCAGGCCAGCCAGGCAAAGCACACCCTACACTTCTGGCCGTCTGACAAGTTCCTAATTGGACTGACCTGGACAGAGAAAAATATATTCATACAGAATTAAGATTAGAATAATGATCGACTGGACGCACACACACACACACACACACACACACACAGAATGTATTTTTTCTAAAAAGTAGAGTTAAGGTGGTTAAAACAAGATTGCAACGTAGGCCAAAAAACAAAATCAAGCATTCCCCAGCAGGATGCTTCAGTCAAGGTGAGCATCTCAATCTCTGCAAGGTTGAATGCCTAACCATGACCAGAGCACTAACTGCTTTAAATCAGTACTATCTTAAGCTGAACTGTAAATCCACCTGATAACATGTAAAGATGCAAATCTCAAGGCTATAAAAACGGTAAAATGTACCTATGCATGAATTTATCCATCTTGTCACAAAAGTCAAAACAGATCATTAGTCTTTTCATAGTTTCAAGACAGGTATCATTATTCCCACCTGTTGTTTTCCTGTCAGGCCGTAGCGTCCAATGATCTTCCTCATCTCCTCCTTTTCTTTGATCTCAGGGTAACACTTCATCATGTACTCCAGGGGAGACAGGTCCAGCTCCAACTGCTCTGTCAGATGCTGTAAAACAAGACGCAGACTCACTGTTAAACACCCAAATGGACATCCATCCATCCATCCATCCATTAGCCAAGCCGCTTATCCCAATCGGGGTCGCGGGATGCTGGAGCCTATCCCAGCAGTCATTGGGCGGCAGGCGGTGAGACACCCTGGACAGGCCGCCAGGCCATCACAGGGCCCCCAAATGGACATGTTCCTATTTCACTCCACACTAGTGACATGAGAAAAATGCTGGTTGACCATCAATGTAAAAAAGGTTTCGATCCAGGTATGTTGAGTAGGGAAGGGCTAGGAATGAGACACAGGGCTAACTTTGCTTGATCTGAAATGTCAAGAGTTGAATCTTGTGGCATGGGGCCACAACTCCTCGACTTTTCTGCATCACACAAAAAACAAAAACAAAAAAACTTACTTTACAAGGTAAGTGTTTACAAATTTAGCACATTCAAGTGCAAGTAGAAATGGACAGCTGAAGAGACAGAAATTTAAGATATTCCCTCCAATTGGGGGCGGGGGGCGCAACACATAGCATGTCTGGAACATCATGTCATTCTCCGTAACTGTTGCAGAATTCTATCAGTTTGTCCCTAATGCTGTCGAATGGGGATGGCACAAAGAAAGGTGAAAAGTTAAAGGTAGAATGAGTGGGATTTGTCGGTTGCTGTTTGTAAACATAACATTCAAAGTTGGCCCCTCCTACCCGGCTCAACGACACCAGAAGGACACACCCCCTGACCGCAATTGCCAGAACACTTCTCGGTGTAAAGGCCAACTCTGCATCGCTCTTCATTCCCACATCTTGTCCTTCAGTGCTCGCCAGTGGGTGAAACCCAACCCCAGGTTCTCTCGTTTTGGAACGAGCTCTGTCCGCTTGACTTTTCGCCTTGCTGTATTTGCATCTTTTAGGCGTTGTGTCCACCATTGTCGTAGGTTCCTCTCGGATGCGGGCTTATGATCTCGATCTGGCACTTGGTCACTACGTTTTTAATGAGTTGCGCTTCCCAAAGGTTAAACGCCTTACAGGCAGAGGACAGGGTCTCTGCAAATACAGACACTGCCACACACCTCTAGTGGGTCATAAGTGATGATCGAGGGGGATTATATTTGTATGAGTCTATACACTGATTTTTAGGAAAATCCTACTTGTTCTACATTCAAAGGACTGCACTTGAGCAAAGAAGACCTGGGATGCGTTCAACCCCGACAAAACATAGCACAACATTTATTTAAATGCAAACGGTGGTGCGTTGAACACCCTGTTGTGTTACGCAAGCATTGCAACTATGGCAGCTGAGAAGGCCATACTTTTTGAAGAATTTTCGGAGCCTGATGAAATTGGTTCAAATACGTGTTTAATACTATAAAATACTTGCTACAAAACATGTCTTCTAACGTCTTCAATTGTTGCATACACCAAGATGCAGTGGAAACATTTGTAAAGGACTTTAGTTAGATCCGTTGTGCGCACTGCCTTTTTAACACAGCAGGGTTTATGTAGACACGGTTGCTGCCGATTGGCTAAGACCTGTTTCCTACCTGGTGATATCTGCCAATCTTCACGTGAGAATGTTTGCGAATCATGCCATCAGATGGGAGTAGCTGTCAAAGGAAGGGGGGGGAAAGCTTGAGAAAAACACGAAATGCTCAGCGTAATAAAAAAAATTTTTTTAAAGCCACTAAAAGTCCTGATTGTGAACATACAGGCAAGCACTACTTACTTCTCCCATCAACAACTTCAGCAGAGTTGACTTCCCTGCTCCATTGGGCCCCACCAGAGCCACTCGTGTATCCAAGTCAATACCAAACTCCAGGTTTTTATAAATGTGTGGCTGCAAAAAACAGGTAGAGGAATGAGACAGACAGGTTTGAGACATAGTCCAGTATGCGGAGACCTGACCCATTTTAATAACTTGACCGTACTTACCGTGTTGTCACTGTATTTGAAGCTCACATTCTGAACCATGATAACAGGTGGCGGGATCTTCCCACAGGGAGGAAAATAAAATGACAGGGTCTATGGGAAAAAGACAAGTCTAAGCACCAGCTTATACTATTTTGTTTCTAGTTTTTATCTGAGGCATCCAACACCTCTATAGGTCCACTCAGGTCCAGTATTAGTTGCTCGAGTGGGAGTTGAACAAATAACCCCTTAAGTGTTGGTGCCATGCTATACCTGTTGAACAATAAAATACCATTGGTCTGTATTGTTGACTGGGAATTTCAATTACCAACAATCCTACTAGTGAGCCCTCCCCATCCTCCTTACCTTGTCATTCACCACACGTTCGGTCAAGCCTGAGGCCACCATTTTCTGCAGTGTCTTCTCCTTGCTCTGAGCCTGTCGTGCCAGCTTGGCAGAGCCATGACCAAACCTCGCAATGTAATTCTGGAAGAGGCAGGTGGAAGTGTAGATGTTGAACGCAGTTAAAACAGGATTTATTGACTTTGATGGCAAGAGACTAAATTTACTCAACCTATCTTTCCCAACATTTATACCGACACCTTTTAAGCCAGCTAAATGAGGAAAAAAAGAGAGAAAGTCTCGATGTGACTCATGGGTAGGCAAGCAATGCTTAATGTTTATGAAAATACTTTCAAAATCACGATCCCCTGCTCTCCCTTCACATCCCCCCATAATTTTACCATTATTTCACTCATAAAACGTCAGGAATAATGAATACAATGATTGGGCATGATTGTAGGTTTCATTGACCAACCTAAATGATACAAGTAGTGAAATGCCATTAATCACATCATACAAAATACAAAAACATCCTCAAACTGGGCTCCTTCAGTTTATCAAAAGGGGATTGGTGGTTTAACATTTCAGAGTTCTTATTAAAAAGTTTGCCTGCTTTGAACCACTGATTCGGTTAATAATAAAATGTAAAAATTAATGTTTTTTTTTAAACCAATTCACCTTCATGTGTGCTATCTGGTCCTGCTCCCAGTTGAAACGCTTCATCTGGTTCTCTTCCAGCTCCTCCCTGGTCTTCACATACTGGTCATAGTTACCCTTCAAATAAAAATAGATTTGCATGGTCATCCCACACAGACCACACAAACCTGCTACATAGCGCAACGCACACACACATACATACATTATCAGTAACACAGTCCAACCCCCTTCTTTCTTGTAAAGTGTTATGAAATGACTGATGGCAGAGGCCATACTGCCACTGGCCACTTTAGAAAGGTCTGGCGAAATGGCAAAATGTGAGCACTAATACCATTTATCTTGTCAGTCAAAATCCGTGTTTAAATTAGGGCAACACCATTGGCAGTTTCGGCAGGGAGTCTTATACCGTGTAGTACTTCAGTTTCCTCTGATGCAGGTGGATGATGTTAGTGCACACGCCATTCAAGAAGTCCTGGGAGTGTGAAATGAGCACAAGGATTCGCCTGAACCTGAAGAGGAACAAAAGATTAAAAAAAAAAATGATACTTAGAACCCAAACATCCCCACATTAGTGAAAGCTAAGCCATAGGCAGATGGAGAAAGGGAATGGACTTACGATTTTAGCTCCTCCTCCAACCACACGCAAGCATCCAGATCCAAGTGGTTGGTGGGCTCATCCAGCAACAACATGAAAGGCTTGATGAACAGGGCTCTGGATGAAAAGAGGAAAGGCATTAACATTCAAGGTCTGTATTACTGTTATTTCTCATCTGAGGATCTATGCAGTAAATGAGCAGTTGGATAGGATCAGAAGCCCATTAATGTTCATTATATTTACATTGTGCTAGGATGTAGTCCTATATACACAGCATAAAATGCAGCTAACATTAGAAACAGAAGTTAAACCCATCTGAAGCAACACCAGCAGACCTCCTTAACCAACAATTATGCACCTGGCCAGAGCAACACGCATCCTCCAGCCTCCACTGAAGTCCTTGAGCTTCTTCTGCTGCATGGCAGCACTGAATCCCAGACCATGGAGGATCCGAGAGGCTCGCACCTCCGCCTTGTCTGCATCCAGCTCCTCTAGACGCTCATAAAGCTCCATCAGCTTCTCACATTCAGCTGTAATGGAATGGGAAGAGGAAAACGAAAGGGTAAAGGACAACTCAAAGTGCAAATCAATGTTAGCGTAATGGACACCAAAGCCACTGCACCCATGGATGTGAGATTATGTATTAAAGTTCAGTTTCCTCTTTAACATCACTGAGAACAATGCTATGGCCCTGCGATGGAGAAATGTGCTTGCCTAAATCAGTTACACTTTGGGTTACTGTACAGAAAAACCAACAGTAATTTTTGCTCCTTTTGTTACTTTTATCAAAGCAAAATGTAATGCTGTTTATTTGATCAAGAGTGTTGCTACTGTGATGACTAAATTTCCTTCTGGAATACACAAGTACCCACAGGCAGTACCTTTCCATTTATCTAGTCGACCCCTACATCTTGTATTGATTACTACAAGTCACTTCATGTGCAACTCACAGTCCTCATGAGCGAGTCGTTCTGCCTCCTTCTCCAGCATGATCCTCTGCTCATCCACCTCCATGACGCAATGCAGAGCCGTCTTTTCGCTGGGGGCCATCTCCCGGGTCAGGTGATAGATATCTATGTGCTCTGGAATGGGAATCTCGCGATGCCCAATCGCTGACAACAGCATGGACTTTCCTGCCAGACAATTGCAAAGAGAGAATTTTGATTTTTTTTTTTTCAATTTGTGACCAGGGATCCATTCTCTGGGACTGCCGCCCCAACACACCGTTGGGAAATTGCTGCAAATGAGATAAGCCTCTTAGATGTTATGTTGTGAATTTGTTATGAGTGTGATTATAGGATAGTGTACACAAATACAGCTCTGCTCAGTATTAGAAGCATTTGTTTGTGTGGTGGGATAATTCTGTGACACCAGAGATTACTTTAAAGGCTTCTAATAGGGTTGGTTGTGTAATTCTCTTCAATGGCCCATCCATGATAGACTATACCAATTGACTTCAAATACAAATCCCATTGGCTCCTGCATGGGTGCTTTTCCATAACAGCGCGTGATGTAGAGGCCACCATTTTTGTAATCTTAGATTAAAGAGACACAGTTTTAGCCAGTTAGTTACCTGTGCCGTTAAGGCCAATGAGGCCGTAGCGTCTGCCCGAGTTGAGCTCCAGGCTTGTATCTGCCAGCAGCTCCTGTCCATGGAAGGTGAGCGACAGACTGCTGATGTGGACATCAGTGCTGTTGGGGTGGGAGGCCAGTACACCTGTCACTGCCCGCGCCTCTGTCTTCTGGAGCTCAAATTCATCCAGTTCCTTTGTCAGGCTGACAATCCCTGTGAAGCCAAAATACCATTAGCAATCTTGTGCGTGTTCTGCACTAGGATACCTGTGAATAATATGGCTATTGACAGATTCAGCGTTGCAGCATCTTCTGCAGACAATTCTAAATAAGATCCAGCTTTAAAGATGACGCACTGATATCAATCCAAGTGAGATGACCGATTCGCGATATTGCTAGGGAAAAAATAAAATCAATGGTAACGACGCTTAAATGAGCCACACTTCTCTCACCATTGCTCTCTGCTCCATTGTGCTGGGTCTCTTGTTCACTCTCCTCATTTACCTCATCCGTCTTCTTGGTACGCTGGCGGGCCTTGGCAGCCTCCTTCTTCTTTGCCGCCTTCTTTTTGGCTAAATCGGATGGCATCGCTGTCCTGTGCTGTTAAATAGCGCCCAGTAACAGAAAACTTACACACAATGGTAGAAGTGTCTTTCAGTGGCATTGACAGTAGGTAGTCGCTGCAAACGTCAACAGCTTACACGGCGATCATCTATTCAGCAAGGAGGAAAGGAGGGTTTTCTTCCCCCTGATCCCTATAACTGACTTACATTTTCAGGCGTAACTTATTTTTAGCGTAGAAACTGGGTTATTATGAACAGCTGCAAATAGAAATTGGCACCTGGAGCAGAATACGTACACTGTCAAAAAAAAAAAGACCAGCAGTTGGCCCCACTTCGATTGGCAGCTAACGGAGCTAAACCTTTAACCGCGGGTCTGACGGCAGACCTGCTTGAAATAAACCTGCGGTTCGATCGAGCCCTCAAACACACCGGTAACGTGCGCTACGCACGCTTTGACGCCTTAGAGCCCGACTGCTCGGTAGCGAACAGCTTTTAACGCCAACGCGGAATCTATTTGGGACAACGCCGCTGCGTTAGGTTTAACGAGACGATGTTATCAACCAACGTGGCAGCTCGGTGAACACCGTCACACACGCAGCCTAAGATACCGAGAGCGCGTCGAGGTTCGGTGGGGTCGCCATGTAGCTGCCGGCTGGCTAAACTACCGTGCGTTAGCCACACTCAACAGGCCCGCGCTACGGTAGCCCGCTAACGGTAGCTTGACGCAAGGCCTAGCTAGCTACGACAAAACCGGAGGCGGTTTAACCGCACGGCTCCGTTTATTCTCTCGAAAAACACGTCCGAATCGCACGCCGCGCAACAAACGAAACGCAGTCTACACAAGACAGGTAAATATGTGGCTTCACCTTAGGTGACAAGTCGCTGGTCGCCGGTCACACCGATCACTCGTGTCCGCTCTTTTTGCCGGGTGGATGTGGGTGAAGAACCAGACAGACAGACCATATATGGTCAAGCAGGGCGGTGAGAGTCACAGTCTCCGCCCATCCTCATGGTGCCGCCGGGACGTTTCCGCTTCACCACGCGGAGTTTTTATAAAACCCACATAAGTATACGGTTGTTTTATTTTTTTCGATGTTTTCGCGTAAAGTTATACTGATGTGTTGTTTTGGGGATGAAGGCGTAATTTTGAGATCTACAACTATTACCACTACTTTCGGCTGCTCCCGTTAGGGGTCGCCACGGCCGATCACCCGCTTCCATCTCTTCCTGTCTGCCGCTTCCCCCCGTCACGCCGACCACCTGCATGCCCTCCCTCTTCTCCTCTTCCCCGGCAGCGCCACCTTCAGCATCCTTCTCCCAGTATACCCAGCGTCTCTCCTCCGCACATGTCCAAACCGTCTCAGTCTTGCCTCTCTTGCTTTGTCTCCAAACCGTCCAACCTGAGCGGTCCCACTAATACAGTGTTTCTCAACCGGGGGTCCGCGGACCCCTAGTGGTCCGTGGTGTAATTGCAAGGGGTCCGTGAAAATAAAATATCTTTAAAAAAAAGATCCTATGACATTTATAGAAATAGGATTATTTTACTCAAATGTGACTGAGACCTTTATCTACCTAAACTATAAAGGGTAACAGGACTTTTTTCTCTAATTACATCGGTTTCACAAGTGTAATTTATTGTATTTTAATAAGAGATCTCGCTCCCGTTTGCATTGTTAAAAGTTACTGCATAAGAATTCTGTTGTTACATATATCTGAAAGTTACTGAATACATATTCTGTTTTGTTACATATATCTGAAAGTCACTGAATACATATTCTGTTTTGTTACATATATCTGAAAGTTACTGAATACATATTCTGTTTTGTTACATATATCTGAAAGTTACTGCATAAGAATTCTGTTTTGTTAACTATATCTAAGTTACAACTGAAAGCTCTTTTTGCCCCAGAGAGCGAATAAATGCTATAATGCAATTCAAAATGCAGTTTATACTGTTTCTATCAAATTGCAACCCCCTCCCCCAAGATCAGGTGGAGGGGTCCTCAGGGTAGATCAAAAATACGCAGGGGGTCCAGGACCCCAAAAAGGTTGAGAACCACTGCTCTAATATACTCGTTCCTAATCCTGTCCTTCTTCATCACTCCCAACGAAAGTCGTAGCATCTTCAGCTCTGCCTCCTCCAGCTCCACCTCCTGTCTTTTCATCAGTGCCACTGTCTCCAAACCACACAACGTTGCTGGTCTCATTACCATTTGTAAACCTTCCCTTTAGTACTTTTCCGTCGCCAATCACTTCTGACTCTCTTCACCCACTCTACTGTACCTGCACTCTCTTCTTCGCCTCTCTTCCACACTCCCCGTTACTTTGAACAGTTAATCCCAAGAATTTAAACTCATCCACATTTGTCACCTCTACTCCTTGCATCCTCGCCATTTATCCTCCCTCTCGTTCATAGGTATTCCGTCTTGCTCCTACTGACTTTCATTCCTCATCTCTCCAGTGCATACCTCCACCTCTCCAGGCTCTCCTCCACCTGCACCCTACTCTCACTACAGATCACAATGTCATCCGCGAACCTCATAGTCCACGGAGACTCCTGCCTGATCTCGTCCGTCAACCTGTCCATCACCATTGCAAACAAGAAAGGGCTCAGAGCCCATCCTTGATGTAATCCCTCCTCCACCTTGAACCCATCCGTCACCGCACACCTCACCACTGCCACACTGCCGTCATACATATCCTGCACCACTCCTACAGACTTCTCTGCCACTCCCAACTTCCTCATACAATACCACACCTCCTCTCTCGGCACCCTGCCGTATGCTTTCTCTGAATCTACAAAGACACAAATTGTAACTCCTTCTGGCCTTCTCTATACTTCTCCATCAACATTCTCAAAGCAAACACCACATCTGTGGTGCTCTTTCATGGCATGAAACCATACTGCTGCTCGCTCGCTAATCATCACCTTTCCTCCTAACCTAGCTTGCACTACTCTTTCCCATATCTTCATGCTGTGGCTGATCAACTCTACACCTCTGTAGTTATTACAGCTCTGTACATCGCCCTTATTCTTGAGGATCGGTACCAGTATTAAAAATTCCACTGCCATCTCTCCTAAACATCTCCATGCCTCCACAGGTATGTCATCTGAACCAACCGCCTTTCCAGTCTTCATCTTCTTCACAGCTGCCCTCACTTCCTCCTTGTTAATCCACTGCACTTCCTGGTTCACTATCCCGACGTCATCTCACCTTCTCTCTCTCTCTCTCTCATTTTCTTCATTCATCAGCCCCTCAAAGTACCCCTTCCACCTTCTCAACACACTCTCGTCGCTTGTCAGCACATTTCCGTCTCTACATTTGATCGCCCTTCCTTACCTGCTGCACATCCTTCCCCAGCTCGGTCCCTCTGTCTAGCCAAGTGTCTAACCTGCCTTACACCATACGCCCTCTCCTTTGCCACCTCTCTCTTCGCTTTATGCTGCATCTCATTGTGCTCCCGTTTACTTTCTTCATCTCTCTGACTATCCCACTTCTTTGCCAACCTCTTCCTCGGTATACTTTGCTGTACTTCCTCATTCCACCACTAAGTCTCCTCGTCTTCCTTCCTCTGTCCTGATGACACACCAGGTACCTTCGAAGCTGTCTCCCTCACTATTTCTGCAGTGGTTGCCCAGCAACTCTTCACTCCCACCCAGTGCCTGTCTTAACTCCTCCCTGAACCCTTCCCAACAGTCTTCCTTCTTCAACTTCCACCATTTGATCCTTGGCTCTGCCTTCACTCTCTTCCTCTTCTTGATCCCCAAAGTCATCCTACAGACCACCATCCGATGCTGCCTGGCTACGTTCTCCCCTGTCACCCGCTTGCAGTCTCCAGTCCCTTTCAGATCGCACCTCCTCCATGAGATATTGCCCACATGTGTGTACTTTCCTCCACTCTTGTACGTCACCCTGTGTTCCCCCCTCTTCTTGAAATACATATTCACCACAGCCACCTCCATGCTTTTCTCAAAATCCACCACCATCTGTCCGTCCACATTTCTCTCCTTGACACCATACCTACCCATCACCTCCTCACCACCCCTGTTCCCTTCACCAACATATCCACTGAAGTCCGCTCCAATCACCACTCTCTCCTTGGGTACCCTCCCCACCACTTCCTCCAGCTCCCTCCAGAGCTCTTCTTTCTTCTGAGATAAACAGTGAAAAGCTGTTTTTTTGTTTTGTACAGTCTATGAAGTCGGACATTGTTCGTTATGTGAACGGTGCGCTGAAAGTCTCCCGTTGCGGATACCGGTACTGCATGACTTCATAGAAGTCATTCATTCATAAAATTTGTTTTGAAACATATTTTCCCCCAAAAATTGTAGGCCTATATCACCTTTAATTTCTAAATTCCGATTATATTCTCGGCGAAACATTGAGAATATATTTGTTTATTGCCTGGCCTTAATTACTCCATCGTAGTTTAGTACTAATGGCCATATTAAAAGTACGATCAGTTTAATGGCACAAAGACACCCTCAACTAAGTAAAAAAAACAAAAAAACAGCTTAAACACTGGAAGATAAGACTTCATACACAGGCCTGATGCTGAACATCAGTTACTAATGTACACTGCTTTGAGGATTCCCCCTTTGCTTTGCAGTGTGTTTTTAAACATCACACGAAGTTACAAAGTTACAATTAGGCGTACAGCAAGTATGACATAAAGGTATACACCAGGAGTACAAGAAAAAATAAAGTATAACGTTCAGGTTACGTTTAAAGAGTAAAGTTACAAATGTAAACTACTAACAAGACACGTTAGCCCCTAGCTAACGGGTCTGACCCTTTAGCCGAGCGGTTAGTGATGTCGCCTTGTGGTGCAGTACATTCCGTATCGAATCCCGCACCGGGCAAGAAAATAACCGGTTACATTGGCGGCAGCGGTGGGATCCGGAAGTGTGCAGATCCTCAGAAGTCTCTTCGGAGCGCGGAATGACAAAGCGAGGGCGCGCTTCCGGGGAGGGTGACGACTGTAAACTACCAATAAGACACGTTAGCCCATAGCTAACGGGTCTGACCCTTTAGCCGAGCGGTTAGTGGTGTCGCCTTGTGGTGCAGTACACCTCGTATCGAATCCCGCACCGGGCAAGAAAATAACCGGTTACACAAATATAAATGGCTAAGCCAACACGGTCCATGTTAATAACAGCTTTCTTTATTTATATAGATAGATAGACAGACAGATAGACAGACATATTGATATATTTAAAATATGGCAATAGAAACAAACACTCTTTTAAGTATAAAAATCCTAAAACACCAAACATTCCAAACAGTAGAGAGCCATCAAGTAACATTAAGAAATTACATTAACCATTATGGCGGCACGGTGGGGTAGTCCAGCCTTGGTGGGTCGTCCTCTGTGTGGAGTTTGCATGTTCGCTCCCGTGTCTGCGTGGGTTTCCTCCGGGGGCTCCGGTTTCCTCCCACAGTCCAAAGACATGTAGGTCAGGTGAACCGGCCGTACTGAATTGTCCCTAGGTGTGAATGTGCGCGTGTCGGACTCGGCCCTGTGTGATAGACTGGCGGCCTCTCCAGGGTGTCTCCCCGCCTGCCGCCCAGCGACTGCTGGGATAGGCTCCAGCATCCCCGCCAGCCTGAGAGCAGGATAAGCGGTTCGGATAACGGATAGATGGATGGATTAGCCATTATTTCCATGGGTATAAAACAGGTTTAACTGTCACCTGCACTGAGGCAAACGAGTACAAATGCTCCCCCTGATTACAGTGTTATGGAGAATGGCTTTTCCCATTATTGCCAGTAGTGCGGAGAGCATCCTCTTTTCGGCCGTCACCTCTGGAGTCAGGGCAAACACACGCGCGCGCGCGCGCGCATGCATATGTATCTAGTTCTATCTTATTGTAAAGCAATACAAAGGTGTTTTTATTTGAAAACACACACATGTCAATACGAATCCATAAAGATGACCGGCACACGTGTAACGCCGTGCCCGCCGACGGTAGGTGCGATGACGCGTGGCTTTCTCCCCTCCCCCGTCCGCGGCCTTCACCGCCGCTGCGTGATGCTGCCGCCGGGTCCGCAGGCGGCTGGGCGGTGATGGCGGTGATGACGACCCAGCACGTGAGGTGAGGAGAGACGTTTCTCCTCCGGTCAGACGCGAGGGAGTCGCGGAACAGGAAGAAAATGGACGACAGGGACGCGAATGAGCGGAACGGCGTTTTTCGTTAGACGGGAAGATGGACCGGACCTGACGCTGTGTTTTGGTTTTTGTTTTTGCTGGGGGTTTTGTTGTTTTGAGTCAGCGCTTTGCGGAGACGTCGGAGAGGCGGCTCTCTTTACCATAACAATGGACACGGTGTTAGCCGGCTCTCCCGCTTGTGCGTGTTTCTCCCGAGAGATCTAGCTGAAGACCGGGAGGGGGAGGTGGGGGAGGTAAAGGGCTGTCGGGGACTCGGCGTGGTTTCTCGGGCTAACTTTTTTCCCAACGGCTAACGAGGTTAGCCCGAAACGGCCGCCTCTGCCAGTGTAGCGCGGCTAACGTTAGCGTGCTATAGAAGTGCACGGTAGCCGACCGTTAGCCAAACGGCAAGCTAACGAGCCGCATCTGGGTCTCGCGTCTCGCGAAGCGGCCGCGTTGCGAGTTTCCGTGGTAGACTCGAAACCAGTTGAGCCTCGCAGGTTTGTGGCTGCCGTAAAATAGTGGCGCTTACAAGGTGGCGTCCGTACTGGGACAAATCGCAAAACCTGAAAAGCTCCAGCTGCGCGTCTCGAACTGACACATAGGTTATAACCATTTATAGCGAGCGAGAGTCCTTAACAGCGTGTGGTTCTCGTATTATTGGCTTATTTATCAGTGTCATCCCTCCCCGGCACAGCATGCTATCTCTGCCTGACTCGGTTGTACACATACCGGTCGTTATACCGCCCCAGCGGAGAGGAGAGACGAGAGGAAAGAGAGAAAATGCGTTGAAAAAAGCTTCTTCTTCTTCTTTTGGTCAGTGTCATCGCACCTCGGTCGCTTTTCAAATCGGAATACGTTCGATAGAGTTGGATTGAAGCTTGGTTGATTTGAGCTGATCCTCAAATCCAAACAAAACGTATTGGTGGCGTCGTCCCGGAACCTCCTTTTGACAGTAAGTCTACAGGGCGGATAGACATGCGTCTGTCATCCTTTCTGGCCGTGTTCAGGCCTGCTTTGCCCCTTATCCTGGGGCTGTCGTTGGGGTGCAGCCTAAGCCTATTGATGGTGTCTTGGACTCAAGGGGACACGGATGACTCATGTGGGAATGAGTTGGGCAACGGGGGGCTTTTTAGAGGGGACAGGGGAGATTCCAGGGATGGGGCCGGCAATGAGGACTTCCAACCACGCATTGTGCCCTACCACAAGGACCCCAACAAACCACACAAGAAAGTTCTCAGGTGGGTGAGGAAAGGCTCCTAGTTGGATGGAAATAAAACACAGTTCACAACTGCATAGAAATGGCCAAAGCCATTAGTGTTACATTTAGTTTAGTTTAGTTTTTTTTAGCACATTACTGATGTTAAGATTTTCCCTGTTGGTAAGTGAAAATACTTCCCCTGTTTACACTTAAGCCTAAAATTGCACCTTGAGTAAATCTGATAGCCGTCTGATTTAGTCAAACCTTATCAAAATCCAAGTGAAACAGACCAGAGACGCACTGAAGAAGGATTTAAATCCAGTTGCTTTGAGCGGTTGGATTTTTATGTGGTTTGACTAAATTGGGTAGCTATCAGATTTTTACTCATCGGATTTTCATTATTTTTCAGTGAACATGTGCAGCCAAATCAAATCGTGACATTTCTTTTTTTAACGTGAACAAGGCAAGTTAGAATATTTGTTGCAGATGCATGGCATTGTTGCCGAGGGGCTGGTCTTAAACCATTGTCCATTTGACTGCAGTGGATTTACATTGCTTGTGCACTCATTTAATAGGCTTAAGGCTAAATCTCTCCTGCTGTAGTTAAGATGCTCCTTCAGAATATTCGACTGGCCAGGAGAATAATTACAGCTCTCATATAAAGCTTTATGTACATATGCACTGCAGTTGTGGAATATATATGAAATTGTGCAATATCTATGAAATCTTCTATGTAGCCGTAGCCAATGCATTATTTCTCAAACTGCATTACAGAAATGCAAAGACAAAACACAATCTGCCTTCTCGTGTCTTTCTAAAGCTGATTATCGGCTGGAACAAGCTGCATTTAATTAGCAGAAGGTTTGAAGAACCTGCTTGTTTCATAGTTTTAAACTATTTTTGACAAATTAAAGAAGGCACTAATTAATGAACCTATATATGTACTGAAAACAGTGTTGCAGAGCTTTGCCTTTTGTTCTCCAAATAGCTACTGAAAATGAGTTTTGGTGTGTTTACATCATAAGATATGTAGATTTTAAATTTTGTTGTCTTCATGTTGCATTTTAATTACCTTCTCTTATTCCATTTTATTTTACTCTCCCTCCTCAGGACCAGGTATATTCATACTGAGCTGGGTATCAGAGAGCGCCTGCTGGTGGGCGTGTTGACTTCCCGGGCCACCCTCAACACACTGGCTGTGGCAGTGAACCGCACGGTGGCCCACCACTTCCATCGCACCTTCTTCTTCACGGGCTTGCGCAGCCCCAAAGTGCCCCATGGCATGACCGTGGTTGCCCATGGTGACGACCGCCCGGTATGGCTGATGTATGAAACAGTGCGGCACTTGCATCAGCACTACGGCTCAGACTATGACTGGTTCTACCTGGCACAGGATGACACTTACATGCAGGCAGACCGCTTGTCAGAGTTGGTAGGCCACCTTACTGCAGGGCAGGACCTGTACATGGGCAGGGCTGAGGAGTTCATTGGTGGAGAGGAGAAGGCACGCTACTGCCACGGGGGCTACGGCTACCTGCTGTCCCGCAGTCTGCTGGCCCGGCTGCAGCCCCACCTGGATACCTGTCGCAATGACATCCTCAGTGTAAGACCTGATGAGTGGCTGGGCCGCTGCATCATCGACTACCTGGGTCTTAGCTGTGTGGAAGTACATCAGGTAAATGCACTGGAAGACAACGACTTGAACCTGACTATGTAGGCATCTATAGAAATGATTGTGAGAACTGTGGTGTTGACAAACCAGTTTGTTTAAACCAATGTTTCCTCCCAACCTGTTGTGTTTTGCCGGTGTGGCCCACAGGAAATGACTTATCATTACTTTGAGCTCGGGAAGAACGCAGATCCAGAGCGGGAGGACAGCGATGAATTTAAGAATGCGTTCACAGTTCATCCTGTGTCGGACCCAAATCTAATGTACCGCCTTCACAAACGCTTCAGCCAGATTGAGCTTGAGTGGACCTATGTACAGATCCAGCAGCTCCAGGTTTGTACATCCCACTGTTGTTTCTTTAACACTCAGATGCCTGCCTCAATGGGCTTATGTGGTGAGGACTCCTGTCTACAAATATACTGTCATCCTCACCAAGTCAGTTGGTTTTGAGCCATGACAGAAATTCCTGACTAACCCAATATTTATACAATGCATAGAGCCAAGACAAGGACAGAGTTGTTTTGTCAAGGCATGGTGTTTCCTTTCAGTATTAGCTCATTTTAGACTTGAAGATGCACTAACTGTGTTTGTGAGGTTTTTCAGAACTTTTTTCCTTTTATTTCCATAGATGGGTGTAAAATACTAATGTTTATCAAGTGTAAACCATATTTTATTTTTAACTCAATCCCTTTGGGTTTTTTTATGTTTTTATTGTATTTGAGGAGGATGTTTTAGTTGTTAAGTGGGGAAGTTGTTTTTTATGTTTGTTTGTATTTATCAGATGCAGATTAACAACCTGAGTGATCTGACTCCAGAGGGGAAGGCGGGAGCAACCTGGCCTATTGGAATCAACCCTCCTTTCAAACCAAGGACCCGCTTTGAGGTCATCAACTGGGAATACTTCACTGAAGAGCATATTTACTCATGTACTGACAGTTCCCCCAAGTGTGAACTGAGGGGGGCTGACCATGCTGATGTTAACGCAGTGCTAGAGATTGCTGTGGAGCGCTTGAATGAGAAATACCAGCCCCAGCTACGCTTCCGCAAGCGCCGTTTGCTCAATGGTTACCGACGTTTTGACCCCACGCGAGGTATGGAATACGTGCTGGACCTGGCACTGGAGGCATACACCCAGAAGGGTCACAACCAGGTCATCGCAAAGCGGGTTCATCTGTTGCGACCCCTCAGTGCAATCGAGATCATTCCCATGCCTTATGTGACAGAGGCCACACGGGTCCAGGTCATCCTCCCAGTTACAGCACAAGATCAGGATTATGTTGGTAACTTCCTGGACATGTACGTAATGAACACCTTGGATACCCATGACAATGTCCTGTTGACCTTTCTATTCATCTATGACCCATTTGATGCCCAGCGGGTCAGCCAGACTGACGTATTCGCTGGGATCAAGGCCATGATTGGGGAGGTGGAGAAGCGCTATGGTGACGTGAAAATCCCTTGGATCAGTGTAAAGACAGAAGTGCCCTCTCAGGTCAAGCTCATGGACATTATTTCCAAGAAGCATCCGGTGGACACACTATTCTTCCTGGCTAGTGTCTGGACAGAGGTCAATGCCGACTTCCTCAATCGCTGCCGAATGAACGCCATTAGCAACTGGCAAGTATTCTTCCCCATCCATTTCCAGGAGTTCAGCCCCGCTGTCATCTACCGTGACCAGCAGCCTTCTGCAGCCTCCTCTTCGTTTGCCTCTGAAGCACTGCGTGACGGCCACTTTGACCGCCACGTGTTCGACGAGGCTTGCTTCTACAATGCAGACTACATGACTGCAAGAACCAAGATGGCCGCCGATATCTTGGACAATGAGGAGCTGCTAGAAAGCATGGATGTGTATGACATCTTTGTGCGTTACTCCGGCCTGCATGTATTCCGGGCAGTAGAGCCAGCATTGATTCAGAAGTATGTGCGGCGGGCTTGCAACCCCCGGTTCAGTGAGGACATCTACCATCGTTGTGTGCTCAGCAACCTGGAGGGCCTGGCCTCACGCTCTCACTTGGCCATGGCTTTGTTTGAACAAGAGCAGGCCAACAGTACCTAGAGGGGCCTCAACTGCTTGGGGGATCTTTAGCATGGGGAATGCGTGAGCCTCAGTTATACTGGCTAGAATTGAACATCATGATTACGAATGGTATGAATCATTACTCGTAACTTAATTAATCCCTAAAGGGAAATTCTTCACTGGCTTGCTCCCCCTTTCACAGGGAGGCTGAAATGTGGAGTCAGTTGCAGGAAAGCAACCCTGTTGCTGTTGGGAGTTAAGCATCTTGCTCAAAAACACTTGATGCTCGGCTGACGCTTGAAGCTGGGTCCTCCGGTTGAAGGGTTGTCTGTGGAGCTGCAAGTATTTCATGATGAGTGATGTATCCCAACAACATGGACTAAACTACTGTGCACAAGGGACTGAGCAGTTGTATTGCTTGTACTGCTTCCATCGACATGTTTGAAGATATGGGCAGAGCTAATATGTTCATTATTCCAGTTTAAGTCCCATGGGACGTGCTGTCTTGACATACGGGGTGAACATACAGTGTACTTTCATTGTCAACCGTTATTGTTCATTTGTTTTATGATGGGGTAAAAAAAAAAGATACTTGAGCCATAAGTCTTCATTGACGAAGATTTTGAATATGATACTGGAGTCAAACAGAAGCCATCAACTGTTTGTCATTTCTTTTAAAACGAGTTGTTTTCAAAAATGGTATTAAAGAGTGCTATACCACTCATACTAGTTTCCTCCATTCATGTTCAGGGGCAGGCAGGAATGCTTTATTCAGTCTCATTAGACAAAACGGCAACTGTTATTAGGATTTGTACAAGGCATGATTGAAAAATAGCAAAATTATCCATTATCTGCTTGGCAGAGCTGAAGAGAGGGCAATATGGCAGAAGATTCCTACAGTTAATAATGGTAGCTTACGCACATTCAGGGAAGTTCACTCTGTGCTTTTCCCAGTTTGCCTTTAAGAGCTTCACTGTGATGCCTTGAGGCAGTGTACAGTTTGTTCTGAAGCTGTCAGCCCCGCCTTGTCTCCTCATATTAAGTCAGTAATTCTCCACCGCTGCCTGGGCCTCCCTGGTTTGTGGCTAAATTTCTGCACATACATATGTCTTCATGGACTAAACGCTCATTTACGAAGGGGAGGGTCCTTTCCATCTGGCCAGGGTCCAAGAAAGGGGTGGGTGGTTTACCTTCACAGCAAGACGGTTGAAGCCACTGAATGAGCTGCTTCACAACCCTCTTCGTACCCTCGCCTTGGGCAAATGGCTGACAGGATTGCACTGAAGCCTTAAATGCCCCCACCCATCGCGAACCCAACCCCCCATATAACTTCCCTGTGCAAGGGATGTTAGCTCAGGAGAATGGTGGAGGGTTGGACTGAATGGGGCTCTTTTTGAGGTGGGAGCAGTACGGCTGGAGTCAGCATTACAGCATTGCTGGTAGGCCTCCACCTGTTTCCTTGCGGTGAGATCCGCGAACAATAAATCGCCTGTCTCCCACCTCCAAGGAACATGTTGCTCATGCAGGAAAGCATAACTCAGAAACGTGTTTGAGAAGTAAGTCAGCACATTGCCTGTGCCTAGAATGGTCTTTTAGTGTTAAATACTCCAAAAAAAGTGGCCATAGGGGATAAAATTACTTTTTTTTACAATGTATCCTGCGATTTTATTTTCCTCTGCTGATAACAGCCGTTCTCAGCCATATGGAAACTTCATTCCTCTCATTTTACTTAGAACCTCCAATGTATTTAAACACAGTCGAATGTTGATATATGATGGGGAAAAAAAGTGCAATAAAACAATTTTGTTACTCAAATCATTGAGACTATTAATGGTGGAAAAGTTTTTCTGCTAAATATTGTGGACTACGCTCAGCATTCAGCCCGGGTTGGGAGGACACCTTTTGGTGCCGATGCTCTCAACTTTAATAGTAGTGGGTGCTGCAAAGACCAAAAAACCTTGTTAGTGAGATGGGGCCGGAGCGTACGGCAATAACACGAGACCATGGAGTCCCCTTTAAACCCAGCCCTAAATAATTAAAAATAATCTTAAATAATAAATGTCAAGGGTATGATGACCAGAGCTGTTTTCAAGTCCTTTGGTGCAAGCCCAAGTCAAGTCTTTCGTGACTGCGAGTTGAGATGCAAGTCTGTTAGGTGTCTGAATACTGGACGCACCCATTAATTAAAACTGACCAAAACATTAATGAATCGAAGCCCATTGCATGAATGAGTTCCCCCCTGTTTTCACCAGAAATGGAAAGATCTTGAACTTAAACACCAGCTCGTTAGTCTTAACATTTGGGGACCAACATCAGCGGCTGCTGAGTCAGAGTATAGACTCTGTAGCTTGGGAGCTTGAACCTAAACAGGCCACTTCAAAATCAAATGTCCATCATCTTCCGTCATATAGTCTCACTGCATTGCCTCGGTCAAGGCCTCCTCTCCTCCACCCTGACTGCCGTCACTTTGTGTGTCGGTCCGCTGCAGCAAGCCTGTTCCCCACAGTCACCGTTCATGTTTCATCCAGTCCTAATGGTCCAGAAGAGTGCTAAATGCAGCAAGACTCATTTATAAAGTCTGAATAAAGACATGCAAACATGATCCCGAGACCCTTTTTTTTTTATGTGTTGGATAGTTTAACCAGACCCTTTGCCACTATTGTAAACACAACATTTCAGTTGTGGTGAGGTTGTAAATTAATTTGAAGGACAGAAATATAAACTGTAGTTTGCACACGAATCAGTTTGGGCTCCCTTCAGAGTTATACATCGACATTGGGACTTAATTGACTCACGTTACTGTAATGTGCTCTGCAGCATATTGTCTTTGCAAAAAAATAATCCCAAAGTTTTATTTTTTTTAATGCAACAAATGAACGACAATGGTGGATAAAAAGACATGGGAGATATCATGGCATTTACAAACTTTGGCAAGCGCTTATTTATTTACATCCAGGCTGTCTCACAATGTCACAGCTGATTTTCCCTTTTGTGTGTGTGTGTGTGTGTAGAATGTAATCTCTTAACAAATTTGCTCTTTTGAGACGTACATATACCTTTTTTTTGTTTGTTTGTTGGTGACACACTGACAAGTGTAAACAGAGATAAAGAGCAGTGCCCACTATTCACAAACACATGCAATGAGTTGGGCAGACATGTCATGACAGTAGGCCAGGGTTCGGATGAGACCGTGCGTCTACATCCGGCAGAGGTCGTCCACGACGTCTGATTCTGCGTCCCATCTGGTCTCAAACTCACAGGGGTCGTGACCAGACGGCAACCCTGGATATGCGAAACCCGCGCTAAGTTAACCTCGACTCAGCCTCACGCTTACGTCATTCTAACCCGCCATTATCAAGCCAGGAGCGCGTCTGAGTGTGCCAAAGAAAGTTGAATCAGTTCATGTGGACACAACGGTTATTGAGAGAGACGTTTCATCACTCGTCCAACCGACTTCTTCGACCGCGACTGCAGAGGTCGCTTGAGTGAGTGATGAAACGTCTCTCTCAATAACCGTTGTGTCCACATGAACTGATTCAACTTTGATTTCCTTACCTGGATCACTGAGCATGCATAAAGATGTGCGTTTCGCAAATTTAGGGTTACCATCTAGACAGGCCCAACTCGCGGGGGGGGGGGGGGCTTGATTTCCAGTCCCTCGGTTCCCCCACAGGAGGGCGTCAGCAAACCGGTGATGCTATAAAGAGGACAACAGGTGAAGTGAATGGATATATGCCGTGGCCGTACCAACAAATGAACCTGGGTCAGACGCCGTACTTTTAAGTACTGGAACGACTGAAACTACTTGTTGACCTAACTCCTTTTTCTAGAAACGAAAGAAAAAAACAAAACAAAACACATCGACAGTTAGTTGCTGGTACAGTGGGGCACAGTTTGTTTTTTGTTTTTTTTTTGGCAGAAGTTTCAGAAGGCATTTCAACAAAACCATGGAGTCTTATGCCCCTCACATCAACTACTAGGCCATCTTCATATATTTACACGTGCTGCTTCGGATGTTTCAATTCATATCCATGGAGCATGCATAGGTCATCTGATCGCTGTGTGTGTCTGTGTGTGTGTCTGTGTGTGTGTGTGTGTGTGCGTCTGTGTGTGTGTGTGTGTGTGTGCGTCTGTGTGTGTGTGTGTGATGGGGTGAAGAGGTTTCACCCGTGATGGATGTGGACAGAGAATACATTGCAATCGAACCCCGAGACGGGAGGTCTCTCGTAGAAACCGACAGCTGAGGAAATCCTCCATCTGACATCATCACAACATATAGTACAAACAAAGTCAACCGTCGACCGAAAACTCGTGTGCAACGAGACAGGCGCAGACGTCTTGTCGCAACTACTGAGACTGCGTTACAGTCGGGAAGGTCAGTCCTCTCTCCACGACGACTGTAAGCCTTCAGTCTCACCCCACACTGACTCGATACGATGGACCCAAAACGAACCAACCCCCAACCCAAGATAGTACACAGAGGAACACTAATATTTAAGCCTTACTAATTCAAAACTTGTGGCGCTACCATACTGCGCCGTGTAGCTCTTTTTCCAAAAGAAACACGCACGCACGCGCACGCACGCACGCACACAGGCAGCCATATATACTGTACAGTTGGCCCTCTTAAGGGAGGAAAAAACGTATTTACATTCACATCTATCATTAAGTCAAGTCTTCATATTTCTTCTTCAGCTTTGACAGGTCGTGTGTTTGTGAAGTTGGAACAAACTGGCAATGGTTTCCCCAAGACCTCGGTTAAACAGTATGTTTACTTTTAGGTTTATCTAATTTTACAAAGATCGTATGATAGATACTTGGGTTTTACTCCACGGGGCAATACGATAAGCAGCAGGCAGAGAATCATATGTATAGAAATGTTTGACATAAGGATGCGCCCATATCACTTTGTCATTACCAATATCGATCCCCGAGTATGACTCTCAGAGTACTGGCTGATACCGGGTACTGATCCGATCCATGACTTCTGCTGAACCATGCAGGCTCAGACCATTAGTTTGAGGTCAGTGGGCAAAATAATGGAGATAGGATCATTTCCTTTCTGTCACTGCAGAAATACAGGCTTCCATATGCTCAAAATACAGTAAATTAAGCCACTTTGCTTTCATTTCAGGTGTGTTACTCATGGATTTTGGTATCGGTTTTAGTTTGGGGTAAAATCTCTTGACACCGATACTCCATTTTAGCCCGATACCAGTGTTGGTATTGGTGCATCTGGTACACCTTTATCACCTGACATAACCTTAACTGCCCTGGTGCACTAAACCATCGTCCACGTGGAGCTGCATGTGGGTTTGAGCAAACGCCGGGAAATATTCCCCACTACTGTTTGACCCAGGTCTGAGGACTTCACACGGTCTGATTCAAAGATCACTACAACCTTTTTTTGCTGTAACCTTTGGTGACATCTTCAGGACTTCAACTGACAAAACACAACATTGGAAATGGGGAGCGAGTCATCTCCAAGCATTACTATATATAGACATATTGTGTAGTCAGTCTCACCCACAATGATCTGTGAGCCGGGCCGGATTTTGACAAGCCTCCGACCGGATACTGTGATGATCCAAATATTCCTCTTCTCCATTTAAAAGTTGTTTTTTTTTTGGTGTGAGGAGGATTTGTAACCACTATAACATTACTGACCTCTCAAACGGTTGCAGCTTTGTGATAATACTGTAGTTTAGTTACAATGAGCCCTACATTACACTGGTTTAAGAACGAGATATCGGACAATGAATCTGGAAATCAGTGAATAAGGATAAAAATATGACACGTTAGCTGCTTTCCAATCAACGTTTCAAGTGAATTCGGCTCTCGAAATGACGGAACTCGCCAGACGCCGTCAGTATGACAGCAGAAACGTTCTTCCCTGTACCCCAATATATTATAATGCTGTATTCTTCATTCTGCTGGTGTAGTCAACCGATCTGAGCACGCTCAAAACAACCCATTACAAAGGGACAAATGAAAACTCACGGGCACACGCGCAGACACCTACGTGGCCTACCATTGTTAAAAATGACACACACACACGCGCGCACAAACATAAAATAAAACAGAAAACACACGAACGCGTTGAGCTCATCCAGGGAACAAAGTGAGGAAACGGGACGACGGGGCTGTCACACTGTTAAACTATGTGTGCGTCTCGCCTCTGTCTCTTTGAGTTTAACGTCTCCAAAAAAACACAGTGATGTGCGTGCAGCCGGAAGGATGAGCGGTTTTCTTGGCTGGGGGGGGGGGGGGTGCGGGGGGACATGCAAGGGACACAGGCTTTGCGTAGAAAAACAACCACTATCACCGTAAAGCTCAATTAACAGACTGCGTGTCTGGCGACGAAGCCCAAGGCGGGCAAGACCGGTGTGCGGGTGTAGGGGAGGGGGGTCTTTGCCAGAGACGGTCAGTCATGCTGCTGAATATAGTATACAAATACATGCGGTTAAGCACAAGACGAAACCAGAGTGCAGTGGGTGGGGTTGGGGGTGGAGATCAACCCACCCGCACATACGTGCGCACACACACGCACACACGCACATGCACGCACACACACACACACACACACACACACACACACACACACACACACACACACACACACACACACACACACACACAGGGCGTTGAAATCGGAAGCGAAGGGCAGGGCAGGGCGCTTCGGAGGGGTTGTTGTTGGTGGTGGTGGTGATGGTGGTGGTGGTGGGGGGTTGCTTAGGTGTTGCGGACAGCTAAGGCCTGTTCCAGCTCCTGTCTCCTCTGCTGGATCTGTCGAGGACAGAGAAGAAGGGAGGGGGGGGGGGGTCAGGTGGAATCTGAGAGAGACGCAGAGCTTTACATGGCTGAGCGGCGGCGCAGCTAGTACTGAGGGGACACGCCACTCACCTTGCAGTAGAAGTAGCGGCTGACGGCTTCCTGGGACCAGGGCTCGTGGTAAAACTCAGCCCTCCTCTCCTCCTCTGGGTTGCCGACCACGTCCGTCATCAGCTGCGGATAAAATGACAAAGTACATGTGAGAAGTGTAGGGGCTCGCTCTTGCTGTCCCTTTCTTTAAAAAAAAAAAAAACGGTGTTGGAGAAGGAAACAGACACAAGCGAGCTCTCAGGACTCATTGTCCTCTTTCTGACCTTTCTACTGGGGATGCTGCAGAGCACAACTACACTCTGACCCGTTTTCCACAGCAAGGCCGATCGGTTCGGCGCGCGGACAGAAACCGCTTCAATGGCATTTCTATCAGTGAATGCCAAGTCATGCTCACTTCTGGACTTTTGGCACCGTCTGATAACTGCGCAGGACGCGGCAAGAGCATGCCGGGTGGGAGGGCTGAGTGACGTCGGTATTTACTGATGGGTTTTATATGCAGGTCACATCCACCGACCCCACATCTGGTACGGTGTTAACGTCCCACGGCGGCATTATTACGTCCTGCACAGATCCTACAGAGCGAACTGAAATGGCGCAGAGCAAACGTCTGTCTTTCTCATTCAAATGCAAAATAAGACAAAAACAAACAAAAAAAAAATCTCTGAATCTGTGTAGTGGACAGCTGAGGGAGCGCCGGTGTTGGTCGGCATCTAGTCCGGCAGCAAAATCATTGGTTGTAGTCATTGTCGTTTTTCATTGTAGTCATTGTGTATTTTCTGTGGGACTATGGAGTCCTGATTTCTGTTCTAACACTACATTGAAAAAATAAGACTACTGTTTAGGAGGCGGTCTGGAACAGGTTCATGTCTCAAAAACGCTGTAGCCTCCTGCCACATAGCAATCTGTATTCATGTTAACATGTCCTCCATCGACTGAACAGTCCTACTGAAAATACATGTTGTGAAACTGTCAAGAGAAACACAAGCGTGTTCCTGTGTGTCCGACGAGCGGCGGGGAACGATACCAACACATATTAAGTATCAAACCTTTAGGTCTCTGCTCTGGGATTTGAGCCAGTCCTGGATGTAGCCCTTGGGATCTCTGGAGAAGCTGAGCATGAAGTCCCTCTGGATCTTCAGCTGGTTGATTGACTCGATGGTCTCATGGATCTGGAAGAACGACAAGTCGCACAACAGTCAGAAGCATCCAGGGAGGTCTGGGACATGCACGGCCCAATGCGGGTGTAAAATACTCATATAAAATTACATGGAAAGCTCACTGGTTCGATGGCTGCACATGTCATTACCATTGTGCCGACCAACAAACAGCATTCCCCAAGTTACATACCAAATCCCTGAAATAATCATAACAACAACAACAACAACTGTGTCATCCTACACACTAGCCTCTGCTCAGCCAGACTTTAAGATCTGAACATTTCTATTACTTTCTCTTTTTTACCCCTCAAAGAAGGGGTGTACGGTTAGGGTGGGGCAGATTTTTGTTATTTTTCAAAAAAGGAAATGAATGAAAAAATTTATGTTCTGATCAATGTGTGAAATCTTTGTCACTATTTCTAAATGTAAAAAAAAAATATATATATATATATAAAAAAACTAAATCAGCTCAGTCACCAAGTCTCCGTGGATAACAGCGTGCTGAAGGCACGAACTCTGAACAACGACCTGTGTCGAACGTCGGCCTGCGTTGATATGAAAAACAGCAGGGCGTAAAATTCACTGTAAATGAACCAATTTGGGGGGGGGGGTATTTGTGCAGTGACGTGGGGCATCAACGTGACGGGGCCAGTACTGACAAAAGACTTTCGCCGCCGGGTTTCTGCCGGTCTCACCTTGTTGTCGAGTGAGGCAATCTCCTGCTGATTGGCAGTGGAGAGGAGGAAGCTGCTCATCTGGCTCTTCAGCGGGTCCTCCACCTCCACGTCGATGTCGTAGCAGGCGGTTTTCTTCTGGTCGTTGGGGTCCACGCTGCCGGACAGGGGGAGGAAAAGTCTTTTTTTTTTTTTGGAAACCATGACAGCAACCGCAACCAACCACGGGTATGGGTGGATTACCAAACGGGCTTTCCGGGCCCACGCCCAGGGGCCCAGAGCTCAGGGGGCCCCTAAGCCAGAGCCCTCTGCATGAGCTCGCTGTATTTAACTTTGCATTTCTTGTCACATAGTCATTGGGCTTGATCGTTCATGTCAATAACAGAGCCCCAAAAGTCCTACTGAAAAAACTAAAGCAGACCGCAGGTGAATGTACGTCTTAGTTAATATGCTGTTGGCGTTAATTGTGTGTATGTGTGCTGTAAATACTGTTGAGGTACAGGATAATTTAGTTATTGTATTGTTGTCTGTAAGTCAGTGTACCTGCCCTGCCGGGGAGGGGCTGTTTTATGCATCCATGCCCAGCGGCCTATTGTCTCAGAATCTGCCTACGACCACGGGTACTGCCTGGTTTTCCATCCGGCCAAACCCTCCACCAGCTGACTTCAGGCTCGTCAGTGAAATCAGATGGTGACGTGATCGGCCGGAGGGAAAAACTTGGCATTCTCCAAGAAATCAAAAGCACACGATTGCTTACGTCTGTGCAAAAACCCCCCAAAAAATCCCTGATAATGCTACAAATAGTTTCACAATTGTTAGAGGAGAATGGCTTCAGACACGCACCAATGAAAGTGTAAGTACTTAATTCATCAAAGGAACTCATATGGAAAAGGACTACAGTTTGAGATTACAGTTTGTTTGTTTTTTTTGTCATATCACTGTACAAACACTCTAGCCAGCAGTATTTCCTGTGTTTCTCTGGTCACATTACTATGGAAACACTATAGCCAGTGCTATAAAAATTACTATAAAAATACCATACTAAGGGTGTCCAGGTAGTGTAACGGTCTATTCCGTTGCCTACTAACACAGGGATCGCTGGTTCGAATCCCTGTGTTACCTCCGGCTTGGTCGGGCGTCCCTACAGACACAATTGGCCGTGTCTGTGGGTGGGAAGCCAGAGATGTGGGTATGTGTCCTGGTCGCTGCACTAGCGCCTCCTCTGGTCGGTCGGGGCGCCTGTTCAGGGGGGAGGGGGAACAGCGTGATCCTCCCACGTGCTACGCCCCCCTGGTGAAACTCCTCACTGTCAGGTGAAAAAAAGCGGCTGGCGACTCCACATGTATCGGAGGAGGCATGTGGTGGTCTGCAGCCCTCCCCGGATCAGCAGAGGGGGTGGAGCAGCGACTGGGGCGGCTCAGAAGAGCGGGGTAATTGGCCAAGAACAACTGGGGAGAAAAAGGAGGGGGGGAGGGAATCCCAAATTTAAAAAAAACAAAACTATACTAACCAGTACTATATATATATAAATATATATATATATATATATATATATATATAGTGTAGAAAGTCTTTCTACAGTATAACCAGAAATGCTGTTACACAGGTCTACAGTGTTTGTGTAGAAATATGATGGGTCCAACAAAACAAATATTGTAATTTTTCTCCTTACTATGGTTTTACTATTGTCCATCTTTGTATAGGGGATATCAGCAGCTAATGTAATAACTTGGGTGTAAACAAGTGCATAAAGCACAGGGGCCGGTAGCACAAAACACCTTAAGTTTTCCCCTTAAGTATGACACTTAAGGCTTAATTTCCCCTCAGTGGAGGGACTTACTTAAGGGTGTTGCACAGAATCCCTTAAAAAAGTTTCCTTACCTAAGGACAAACATAAAGGGATTTACTGCATTGAAAGGGATTTTACAGTGGTAAAAGTCTACAGCTTTCATGGAGCCGTTTGTTTGCTTGCACTCGCCCTTGTGATACCAGTTATCGCCTCGCTTGTTATCGCATCACAAAGATGGCTTAAAGTAAAAAAAAAATAAATGGAAGAACAGAAGACAAGAAAAGCAAATTGTTCAGAGGAGGAAAAGATTATGCTTCTGGAAGAATACAACAAAAGAAAGCACATACTAAAAAGTACATTTGATCCACAAATAATTATTTTAATATTGTTATATTGTCATTTTATTTTCATGATCGCAAACTAACTGGATATTGATTGAATGTTGACACTTCCTGTTGACAAATCAACGGCCTGGTGGCCCTGTGATGGCCTGGCGGACTGTCCGGGGTGTCACCCCGCCTGCCGCCCAGTGACTGCTGGGATAGGCTCCAGCATCCCTGCGACCCTGACAGCAGCATAAGCGGGTTGGATAATGGATGGATGGAAATCGATCTTCATATTGTACAGGCGCTTAGAATCCTGACGTGGGTCCCATCTCTCGCAACACCTTTGAGAAGCCGGCGACGTTAAAGAAGTACGCCGCTCATCATCCTCCTCTTGTTCAGATGGGACCTTCACCACAGCATTCAGCAGATGGATAAAGGCGTCTGAAACTCGATGAATGACTTGGCACACCATTGACTTGTGGACAGGAAATACCTCGCCTATAGCTGACTGGAAAGATCCTGCAGCACAAAACTGTAGAGCAGTCACTAACTGCAAAGGGGCTGGAAGAGCTGCAGAAAGAAGAGTGATCCAACTCCAGATGACCAGACAAACCATGAACAGACTGCCGGTCAACTCTATATGTAAAATCAGTTGTTTATCGCTAAGCGTATCCACTGGGTTCTCTCGGTCGTGGAACGCTCTTAATTTCCTTCATTTGTCGCCATAAACTCGGCCATGTTGCGGTTAAGATAAAAGTCAGAGGTACCTTACGTTTTTGTCCTTACTTTGGTTGTTAAGGCATTTTGTGCAACGGTTTGATGGATGTTAAGTGTAAGTATAAGACCAAGACAAGGAGAAACCTTAAATATTTCACAACCTGTACTGCATGGCGGGTCGGTTTTTGTCTCAGTGAATTGACCAAGCCCTGTTCTGATGATGAGATTAAAGAGTATAGATTATTGACTACTGCAAACTGTTCTCTCCTCTCACACGTCTTTTCTCTCCCACTGAATGACGTCTTCTCTTTCTCCTCTCCCGTATATGTGAACGGTGTGATGCGAGTCTCCCCTGTGTGCATGTGTAGTCTGTCCTCCTCTCAGGTCTCCATGGGGATGGTGGTCACCGCCTGGACGCTACTTGGCATCCTCCTCATCATCACATTTTTTAATAGGTCTTATAAATCCATATAATTTTATCATCCTGTTTCAATATTAGATCCTCCTCTCTCTCTCTCCAATGTGTGACCAATGTTTTTTCTTGTCGCTTCTACTGCGTATGTGAACGCTGTGATGCGAGTCTCTCCCTGTGTGCCATGTAGTCTGCCCTCCTCTCAGGTCTCCATGGTGGTGCTGGTCGCATGGCTCAGGTCCTGGGCTGTTCCGGTGGCATCTGGGCACTGCTTGGCATCCTCCTCATCAGATATTTTATAATTCCACAATAATTCTGTTGTCCTTTTTCAGTGTTGTATTGTGTAAATTGTGTAAACACAACATCCATTGCATGTTTGTCCGTCTTGGGGGAGAGATCCCTCCTCTGTTACTCTCCCTGAGGTTTCTTCTTATTTGTTCTCCCTGTTAAAGGAGTTTTTTTAGGGAGTTGTTCTTTATCCGATGAGAGGGTCTAAGGACAGGATGTTGTGTTGCTGTAAAAGCCCCCTGAGGTAAATAGTAATTTGTGATATTGGGCTACACAAATAAAATTGACTTGACCTGACTTACTTAAGTGAACATTTTAAGGAAACTTTAAGGAGGAGATTTAAGGGTTTTTTTGCGCAATCGATTCTATTTTAAGGAGCCTTAACTCGGACTTTAAGGAAAACCTTAAAGTGTTTTGTGCAACCGGCCCCAGGACCTTACATTCAATGCCAGGACCAACACCAAGAAACGAAACAGAATGAAACATGTCCATGTTGGTGTGCACGTAAAGGCCTTTACACACACGGGGGCGCTGTTTTTTCTCCATCTGATTATTTCGCAGGGCAATATATTTTTTCAGATGGTTGTTTTTGTCATGAGTACTTCCACACAGAATATGAATATTGTGCAGTGAAAAAGCAAGTTTTTTTTTCGGAACAAGCTCGATTTTTCGGAGCGTTCGCACCATGAATAAAGGCATCAACCAATTACGTTGTGCGGAACGGACATCATGTGACAACTCCTAATGACAACGGCAGACCTGTTGATTGTGTTTCTCATCAGCCTGTGTTGTATGGCTAAGGACACGAAAATCATAAAGACATGAACTCAAGGACAATGTGTGGAGGAGCAACGCCGAACAAGTAGGCTATCAGGATAGTGAGGAGCTGATGCAGTTTACTTCTGGATGTAGTCAAGACCGGCTCTGGGTCGGCAAGGCAACCCTTCCTTGCCGACCCAGAGCTGGTCTTGGCGCACCGCAATGGAGGAAGTACACCCGGCGGAGGCCGGACTGGCAACGGAGGCCGGACCGGCAGCGGGCGGCGGTCCCCCCATGACCCCGAAGGGAAGAGGAGGAGATCCCCATGTACCGCACAGCCATACCTGAACCCGCCGGGTTGAATCCCCCTTGCATTTAACAAATTTGTATTGCTGCCGGTATGAATAGTTTTGATTTGCAGGTCAGTATTTCACATTTTTGTGTTGTTTATTTGTCACACCCCCGGTGTGTAAAGGCCTTAAGAGCGTTCGCTACCTGATGACGTGGTTGATGACGATGGGGTCAGGGGGCAAGAGGAGGTTGGTGAGGCGCTGGGGGATCTCAGAAAACTTCAGCCGAGGACAGTCAAAAATCTACGGTAAAAAATAATCAAGTACATCAGAATACACAACAGCAGGACTGCAGCATGATACTGTCCGAACAATATTATTGCCATTTCTTTGTTGAAGCATGCAGTTTTTGCAATACACTCGGGATATGCGATACACACACATCTGAGAAATTGTGAAATATTTCAACAAAGCTTCTTTTTCAGAGCTTAAAAATAACAGGTCAAGAAGCAAACAAATGATACTTCTGTTAGGGGTAGGCATATTATGAATAAAATGACAAATGTTCACTAACATGCAAATGAAACTGTAGAACAGCTTGTCTGGGAGTCTCCGTCAACCCAGAAAGTCTCTCTTCATTGTGCAGTCTCATGTTTAAAGCATTATGGGCAGCAGTTTAATTACTTGCAAAGCCTGTGAAGCAGTAACTCTGCAGCATTTAGCGCGCGGGGTATCCCGTACCTGCTGGAAGTACTTGTCACAGTTGATGTACTCTTTGTCATGGGAGTCCTGCAGCTTGTTGGTCTTAACGTACTGCCAGAGAGCCTGTATGATGCAGGAGCGTGTCTGGGTGTGGATACCAAGCAGGCGGGCCAGGCGAGGGTCGAGCTTAAACTGGGGGGGCTACACAGAGACACAAACACTAGCGTTACAAAAACTATAACAACGGCACACTTCAGTCAGTACAATAGCCTTTGACAGTAATTCACTCACCTGTGCTGTCAAAAAAGTCTCTTCTTAAAACATATTTCTACTGACTGACATCTCAATTATTTCTTCTTTTTTTTTGTTCCCCTTTGTCTCCCCAATTGTTCCTGGCCAATTACCCCACTCTTCCGAGCTGTCCCGGTCGCTGCTCCACCCCCTCTGCCGATCCGAGGAGGGCTGCAGACTACCACATGTCTAATCCAATACATGTAGAGTCGCCAGCCGCTTCTTTTCACCTGACAGTGAGGAGTTTCGCCAGGGAGATGTAGCATGTGGGAAGATCACGCTATCCACCCCCCCCAGTACCCGCTCCCTCCCGAACAGGCGCCCCGACCGACCAGAGGAGGCACTAGTACAGCGACCATGACACATACCCACATCCAGCTTCCTACCCACAGACACAGCCAATTGTGTCTGTAGGGACGTCCAACCAAGCTGGAGGTAAGACGGGGATTCGAACTGGCGATCCCCGTGTTGATAGGCAACGGAATAGACCGCTACGCTACCTGGATGCCTGACTCCATTATTTCTTATGTATAACGTAAAACACCTTGCCCAACCTGGATTCATGTTACAGACTTTGGAAATGCGATATAAGCACAAAGGTTTTTGAAAAAACAATTAGAAAAGCACTACAAAAGTGAAGTTTTTATCAGAAAGGTTGGGGGTTAAGCGGTTATTGTAATCAAGGAGGAAACATATGGGGTTGTGTATTGGCAAGAATTTGGCAATACAATTTATATCACGAGTGTCAAAGTGTCAAAACTCAATATAAAGTGTCAAAACTCAATATATTGTGATATATTATGATACTGCAAACATGGCGATATATTGTTTTGTCAAAATTGTATTAAAATGCTATAAAAAAATGCATCGATTTGCATAAAATCAGCATAATCAGAGCCATAGCTAGTGTGGCACTTGCAACGCCTGCCGTATTTGTGACTCTATGCAGCCCTGTTACAATACTGCATCTGCCACCTAGTGGTCAGAGATGTGAACATCCCAACGAGGTAATGCCGCTACCACGTCTCGTCTTAAATGCAATCTTAAGAACTGATGCAGTGTTTTTGAAAACTGACACAACACTGTCTCAAAAGTATCGATACTTTCGTACACCCAAAGTAACGACAGACGGTCCAGTTTTTTGACAGCGGGGTGGCGACCAGAGTCCTCACCTGGTAGTCCAGCATCAGCAGCAGAGTGCAGCGCACACTCACATCTCCCGGCCTCTTCACCTGGAAGCCGTCGGTCTCCTGGGTGGTGGGTGTACGGTGCCACTGACAGAACAGGGACAGAACAACACACAATGACTACACATCTGTCAGGAGCAGAGGATAAGACGCAACTTCCACAATACCCACACAAAGACACAAACAAAACAAGACAAGTTCACGTGAATACGGTGGACACAAGCTGCAAGAGGTGAAACTGCCGGGGGGAAAAAACACAACAACAGCAAGCTGACCATACATTGTGTGTCAAGGAACTGACAAAGCAAAAGCGTGGCCCGTGTGCTGCTGGCTCGGCTGGAAGTTATCTCATTCAGACTCACACAAGCATCATTTTGAGACATGTTGGCGCCGATGACGAGAGCAAGGCTTATCAGAAAGAGAGTGTACATCTGCCTCAACAAATATGAGCACCGGCACTGGATGCTGTGTTTTATACTGTCTTTTATCGTTACAATATCCTTGGACATGTTGGTAACCTAATTTTTTCTCTACTACTATTAGTGGCACTGCTACTGCTACTGCTACTACTGCTACAACTAATACTGCTACTTCTGGCACTGCAACTACTACTACAATGATCAGTACTAGTACTACTGCTACTGGTACTACTACTGCTGCTACTACCACTACAACAACTATTACCACAACTAGTGGTACTGTTACTACTACCACTAGTGGTACTACTACTGCTAATACTACTACATTGCTACTGCTACTACTACACCAACTACTAGTGGTTCTGCTACGTTCTACTACAGCTGAAACATATCACTGTAAATACTGTTTGTACAGTGCAGGATACTGGACCGTGGTAACTTGGTGTGAGACAAAACAGAACGTTTCCTGCATCAATGACAGAATGAGAACAGAAAAGTATCGATTGTATCTCCTGGTGAAGAAAAAAAATCCTTTTGACGGAAACTATTTCACAGCAGAACGGCTGAATGCCTTGTCTAAATACCCTCTGTTAAGGAGAAAACCTTGAAAAGTTCAACTCTCTTTAAAAAAAAAACGCAAGTGGGTCTTAAAAGACATTTCTCGCCGTCGGTAACTGAAGGGCAGCGAATGGCCGCTTCATTCACACAGAAGGAAAAACTTGTTTTCGTCACCTCTGACTCCGACATGTCGAAGCCGCCTCTCACCGCTTTGATGGAAAATAAGAAAAATAATATTTTCTCTGCATTGTTACATCAAATAAACTCTTAAATATTTGGCCAGAGATTCCGCATGATCTGATCCTAAACGAGCGGGGATGGCGTGGAGCGGGGGTAGGATATCAATACCCGATGTACTTTCTCTTTCGCTGCCAGTCAAGAAGCTTTACACAGTCATATGATTCAAATGGGCATCATTTAGTTATGGCCGACCTGGCCGTGCACATCTCCACTTGCTTAATCTTTTGTGTGATTTTCGCTCACAAGTGATGTTCGACCGCATGGCTGAGCAGGATGCTTTTCCTTTTCTTGTTTGCACAGCGGCCTGCCGCGTCCATTTGTGCCGCGCGTATGGGCCGATTATCGCCGAATGATCCGATCTCAAATGAAAACATCCGCTAACTGAACAGCGAGCAAGCCATTCAACTGTGACTATTAACCAGAGAGGCCAAACAATTAAAATGCTATTAAAAAAATAAATAACTGAAACCAAGCGCCTGCCATCTGCAGCTACTAAGCCATGCATGTGGTAACAGAGGCCATGGGCAAGGCATTCATTCATAATAGGAAACGCATTTATATGTATTATATATAGGGATAAATATATGTGCATATTTTCTATTTTTACTTGCGGCCAAAAGTATAGAATCAAATACACGGACAAAATGGTCAAATGGAAGGATTATTTTTCTCATGATGATTATATGTTGATTTTGAACAATAGATTGCATGCTTTCCTTTAGCGGCAGTCTTGTAGACATCAGCTCTGCCTTTAATACCCTGCAGCCATACATCCTTCTCAGTAAGCTTAGACAGATGTCTGTTAACCCATACATCATCAGGTGGTATCGCTCCTTTTTGACCAACAGGACCCCAGCAGGGCCGAGTGAACCAGACATTATCTTGAGTCTAAAGCCATTACTCAAGGATGTGCAAGTTCCTCCATTCTGTTTACATTTTATACAAATGATTGTACAAGCTGTCATCCCGGCACCTTTGTTGTCAAGTTTTCTGATGACCCTGCCATCTTGGGACTTATGGATACAGACACTGGCATTTCTGGCTTTAGCTTAGAGGTTGAAAAGTTTGTACAACAGTGTGATGACCATCATCTCATTGTAAACACTAAGAAAACAGAAGAAATCCTTTTTGATCCAGGTCATCCGGGGGATCATTCTCTGATCCATAATACTTGTATTACCCAGGATCATTCTCACAAATACTTGGGTGTACATACTGACTGTAATCTGCCTTTGAATGTCCTGACGAATTCTGTATGTACTAGGATCCAACAGCAACTCTACTTTTTGCACAGACTCAGGGTGTCTGGGGTTGGACAGAGGGCAATGGTGTTATTCTATCATGCTGTGATAGTGAGTATATTATGCTACAGAATTTCAGCTTGGTTTGGTGACATATCAGCTAAGTTAGAATCACAAAGAAACAGACTGGTCCACACAGCAGCCGAAGTGATGGGGGTGAAGGAGCAACTCTACCTCCAAATGCTCTTTGAGAAGACTAGCTAAACAGGCTAGGAAAGTTATCACTGACACCTCTCATGGCCTGCATTCAGAACACAAACCGCTCTCATCAAATAGACGCTACAGGGTTCCAATTAAATACAGGAAATGATACCTGAACAAGTATAAAACCTCTTTCATCCCTCTATCAGTGAACCTCCTAAACTCGGGACATGGGGGGGGGGTGAAATGAGCGGCTGTGTTGCACATGTTTGAATGCACTTTGTCTGCACTTGTCTGTGCAATGCACTTTATGTCTGTTACTGCACTAAGCATAACTACAATGTATGCATTTTTATGTGGCAGCCTTTATGTCCAAGACAAATTTCCCTCAGGGCAAATAAAGTAATCTTGAATCTTGACATACTCGCTCAGAATACATGCAAAGGCTTTGTTCAACTGGTGGACATCTCACGCTGGGGTGTGTGATTACTAATTGTTTCAGAGAGCACAGTGGTTGTGTGTGAAACTAACCTCGACCAGGTGGTTGTCAGGGCCGTACAGATCTTTATCCAACTCGATCACCAGACTCTTGAAAAACGAAGAGAACTTTCTCTTCTGCTTCCCCGGCTGTGAAAAGAACAGAGCGAGGCGGTGGATCAATTTTTGTGATCAAACACACATCCATGCCTGCACATACGCAGGCTTTACGGAAACACAACATGAGCACAATTTCATATGAAACACACACACACACACACACACACACACACACACACACACACACACACACACACACACACACACACACACACACACACACACACACACACACACACACACACACACACACACACACACAGTATCAACAATTCTCATCGAGAGATCGGAAACCGAGAGGGAGACGTTCTCAGGGTCTGTCTCCTCAAAGCTTGACCAGAAATATTTGTGGTTTGTGAAAACTAAACGCTCCCAACCGATGCAAAATGTCGGCCCAGCCCCTGGCTGCAGCGGAACGCCAGAGCGTTTCGAAGAAGTCAAGCGGACAGACCATTCTGCCTTTCCCCCTGCTCCGTCTGTGATCTCGAGAAACATTCTTCAGAACATTGATCACTCCTTCTCAGCCTAACCCAGCCAGAGGTTTTCCTCCTGATGTGGTTTAAGCATAACCTTGTGTTAAAGTTATTACAGTGTTACTGCGCATTGCTGCGGTTAAAATACATCCCAGGGTGAGTCCTGGATCAAACAGCAGCACATTTCCAAAATGAACGGGGGGGGAGATTCATGCTCACCGTTCATTTTCAGCGGGTACATGTCTGTTTTACTCATGTGACATTTATCGAGTAGAGATGACCAAGTTTTACGTCCTGCAGAAAGAGGCTGCTGCTCTTAAAGGGGAGGAAAAAAACTGCTGCGTAACCTGGATTACACTCAGCACAATAATAGTAACAGCATTTTAACAGCTGTTTTTAATAAGATCTTAGAATATGTTACAATGGGGCGTGTGTGTACCGCATTACCCAGCGGTATACAGTTTTCTAAGGGGTGGAAACTTACATCGTCCAGCAGCTTCCCCTCAACGCGCAATTCCCATGATGCAATGCTGCCATCGGAGTCGTCGGCGTCAGGTTTGGCGGGGTTGAAGGTGTTGGAGATATACAGCCTCAGTTTACGCTTTTGCTGCTGACACAAGGACACGTGACACGCACGCATGCACGCACACACACGCACGCACACACACACACAGAGTTTTAAAATGACATGAAACTAGCCCCCGTCAACTATCACCGTCTTCTACAGCTACACCCCTTCATATCCTTTATACACTCCTTTTTATCCGTTATGAAATGAGTAGTTACTTAGCCTTTAAATCAATGTTCGACGAACATCAAGTACCATTTCCCCTCTTTTCATAAATGGCAAAACTGAGGACGAGAAGAGCCCTCAGAATTGCCCTCTTTTTATATAAAAACCTTTAATATGAAGAGAACAGTACGTCTCCGTCTTTCTCTTTTGGGTCGGCAGGTTCTGCTTCTGTATTTTGAGACCCCCCCCGCCAAATGGTTCGATAAGGAATACACGTGTTTGCCTATTCAAAAGCATCTGATTCTTTCTGGATGGGGTGGGGTGGGGTAGTGTGGGGTGGGCCTTCGCGATGCTCATGCATGAGCGTCGCCTTTGCTGAATTGTGCCGGGATAGCGGCTGGACTGCATAAGGCCACGTTCACCTCGGTACAATTTCAACCATGGGGAATTTCCAATTACCGGCAAAATAAATTCTTTGCCAGCCATCCAATCAAGGTAGCCTACAAGGTATTCTCAGCCATAATAGACACCCTCAACACCGCCACATATCCATCCACTTTGCACTCATGTTGGCCAAGCTGTTACTAGGCAACGCCTGGTCTGGTATCTATTCATTTCAAAATGTAATTTTATGCGGAAGTCTCCTCACTGAGTAACCAGTCCAGTCATAAAAACTACCAAAAAACTAACTCGGCAAACAAAAGCAGATTCTGATGCTGCCTCCGATTCTGGGGTGAGTCAGGATTTCTCTTACCTTCATTGGTCTCTTCAGCGCCTCTTGGATGTCCACCCGTTTGCGCATGATGGTCTGGTCCAGTTTGCGCTCAAACGCCAGCAGGTCCATGTAGGCCTGGGACTCAGGGACCAGCTCACGGATCTGACCGGAGGGGAGACAGGCAGCTCCATCAGTGACCCACGACTTAATGTTGCATATTAATCTAATGGTAACTGACACACTTGCTATCCCACATACAGTCACTCCACGGCATACGGTGAATTTAAGATTTTGATTCTCAAGACACATTTACGGTAAATGAAAACCTGCATTAATAGGGAAAGTAAGACGGTAATTCACCCCTGCATTACTGTATTACGTGCAACTGACAAATAAAAATAACTTAAACACGATGCTTTAAGTGAGCATCTGCTCCCGTTAACACACATCTGACTTCAGGTTTGACACCAAAACCTTAAAACATCCCTCTCAGACCTATTCTGCTCAGCAAGCCTTGAATGTCACCCATGTTGACAGAACTGACGGGGGGGTGTTTAAAAAAAAAAGAAGAAAAGAAATGCAGAGTGTGCAGTCAACCAGCCTCGGCCGAGGCATTTCCATAGTGAGAGAGCCCTCAGAGTATCAAGAGCCGCTTACCAAACGGGGGGGGGGGGGGGGCACGCACACACACACACACACACACACACACACACACAGCTCCCTTCACCCCGCACTCCTCCTCCTCCTCCTCCTCTCTCCGTCTCTTCACCCCTCACTGCTGTTTTCTCTCCCACCATCTCAAGTGCATTGTCTGCACCGTCTGTCATTCCTCGCCTATCTCCATGTCGGAGTCTTTCACCAGGCGGAGGTGCCGGGCAGACACAGAATGTGGGCAGACATTCCCCGTCCCTGAGTCACTCAGGACTGTGGCGCCTCGGCCATGCCTGCCGCTGCTGCTGCCGCTGCTATCGCTCTGTCTGGGTTTTGTTTTGTGTGTGTGTGTGTGTGTGTGTGTGTGTGTGTGTGTGTGCATATATATATATATATATATATATATAGGGGGGGACGTTTAAGACCCAAACCCAGATGACCACAGAGCCCCATAGTCGCCAATTCACCGCCTCAAAACATAAAGCGAAAAAAAAGCCTTCTCTCTTTTCCAGATGGGGATTTGCATGATGTGATGCGGTTGTGGCGTGGCGCGGCATTGTGCGGGGGGCAGAGAGAAGGGCGGAGACTGCGACAACCGCCCGTCGACACACCCTCACCTGTGGCAACAGGATTATTCCGCTGTCTCTCTTGATTCAAGTCGCGGGCACATTTTTAACTCAGCCGGCTGACTGGTCGATTTCTAAATAAATAAAGCAACCCCCCTCCGGTAACAGGGGGCCAAACACATTAAAACTAAACCTCCTAATTTACTCGGGCATCTCCCCGTTCTCCTCACGGGCAAATAACACATTATCACCTGGTCCTCCACATCATCCAGGCATCGCCCGAGATCAACAAAGACATGGTTGTTTTTTTTTCCTTTCTCCACGACACGCAACAGATTGCAACACAAACACAATACACAGAGCAACAAAAAGGTACAAACATGCAGCCTCACCCTTTGCGGGAGAATCTTGTCTGCCATTTTCCTTCTCTTAGCGCTGGAGAGAGGGAGAGAAAGACAGAGAGAAAGAGGAAAAAGAGAGCATGTTACTATGGTGACTGATAGCGTAGCACCCAGGCCATCTGCTAAAATGCTGGGCCACATCCAGCACCCCATCGTCCCAGCTGTGTGTGTGTGTCTATGTGTGTGTGTGTCTGTGTGTGTGTGTGTGTGTGTGTCCTGAAATGCAATGGTATCCCACCTGGAGAGCAAAAGCCTATCACATCCATTAAAGCATCAAATCACACATTTCTCACCTGTCATGTATTGACTGCATGCACATGCACGCACATACCAGGGCTGCACGATTACGGCAAAAATGATCCTGATTATTTTTATAGGGCTGTTATTTCACTCACAGTTATTAATCACGGTTGTAAGTCTAATTTTCATGAAAACAAACATTACTTCATTGCACATTTGCAACTTATAACATTTGGCCCACCATTCTTTTTTTACTTTACTCATCTTTCTTTTTTTCCTCCCACACACGGAGGCACTCACAGGTTGTGACTGCTCGGGTGAAATGGAAGCACTTCATTTAAAATAAAAATAAAAAAAACCTTCAGATGTATTAGGAGACAAAATGTAAAAACTCACTGCTCAATTACATGATTATTATCTGCCGAAACATCAAAATCTGATATCCCGTTATTTATGGTCAGCTGTGCAGCCCTAATGCACAAAAACACACACACACACACACATGTGCACACACTCACACACACACTCACACACCACTGCCTGAATCACACAGGCCATTGCAAAAGCACTTTGGCGGTTGAGTGCTCAGTAGGTTAACCAAGCTCTTCAACAGGGACAAAAAAGACACAAACGAACATGTATTTGTGTGTATTTTCTTTTTCTGGGGGGGGGGGGGTTCCCCCTTTTTCTCCCCAGTTGTACCCAATTATCCCACTCTTCCAAGCCGTCCCGGTCGCTGCTCCACCCCCCGATCCGGGGAGGGCTGCAGGCTACCACGTCTCCTCCGATAGATGTGGAGTCGCCAGCCGCTTCTTTTCACCTGACAAAGAGGAGTTTCACCAGGGGGATGTAGCGTATGGGAGGATCACGCTATTCCCCCCAGTCCCCCCCCCCCCCCAACAGGTATCCCGACCGACCAGAGGGGGCGCTAGTACAGCGACCAGGACACACCCACATCCAGCTTCTCACCCGCAGACACGGCCAATTGTGTCTGTAGGGACGCACGACCAAGCCGGATTCGAACCGGCGATCCCCGTGTTGGTAGGCAACGGAACAGACCACCACGCCACCCGGATGCCCCCATTTGTGTGTATTTTCATGCTTGAATATCACTACTGTTTCTTGTGGTGAGGGGAGGCAGTCGTCCTCCTCTTATACTTACCAGGAGCGGTAAAGAAGAAGTTGTAAGGTTTGAGAGAGAATCTGTGGCAGATGACTGCTGAGGCCTTTCTCACAACTTTCTTAAAAAAAAATGTGCAAATCCAAAAAGACGTCGCCAACCGTTTTCCAAACTATATCACCCCTCTCCATCCTTCTCCGTTTTAAAGGTGCAATGTGTACATTTCTGCTTCCCTGCAGTACGACTATAACTTGTATATATAGACACAGGTGGCTGATGACAGCGTCTGAAGACACACTACACCAATGGAGGTCAGACCAGTGTGTTCAGTTGTCTGTTTGTAACGTCCCGCCCCTCCGTCCCTTTGAATTTCAGTGTGTCTGTTTTTTCATTTGAATTTTTTTTGGATTTTTCCCCATTTTTCTCCCCAATTGTACCCAGCCAATTACCCCACTCTTCTGAGCTATCCCAGTCGCTGCTCCCCCCCCCCCCCCCCCCGAGCCAGGGAGGGCTGCAGACTACCACACGTCTCCTCCGATACACGAGTTTCGCCAGGGGGATGTAAGTGAGGGGGAGGATCATGGTATTCCCCCCAGTGTCCCCTTGAACAGATGGCCTGACCGACCAGAGGAGGCGCTACTGCAGCAACCAGGACACATACCCTCCCGCAGACACAGCCAATTGTGTCTGTAGGGATGCCCGCCCGTCTGTAGGGATTCGAACCGCCGAGCCCCGTGTTGGTAGGGCACGGAATAGACCGCTACGCTACTCAGACACCCAAGACCGTGTGTCTGAGTTTTGTTTTTCAGCACCGTGGTAGATATTGCACATAGCACCTTTAAGTCTTGCATTTAAGTTTCCAGCAGAATTGAAACTAGAGCGCCGCCTCGAACATGACAGCAGAGCAACTGTGCCTGTTAAAACGAGGAACATGTGCAGCAACCGTGTTCATTCATGCAAGATGTTCTGTGATGAGTGGTAACGAAGAGGTGTTCACAATGACAACCTGAAAAACACCTGGATGATCCTGCAGAACTGCCCTTTAAACTGGGTGGTGCAAAAGGGTATAGGTAATAGCACGTTGTGTCGGTATGCTATACACTGACACACAACTACTGTCGGGCAGTTAAGGACAACTAAGGATCTAAGCTGCTCTAAGAAACGATAAGACGACCCCGCGTGACAACGCACAACAATTTAAACCATCTTAAGAAACACGAGTATGGACTCCGAGTTTCATTCACTACGATCAGTTTCCCTTATTCTGTTTAGTCATGTAAGAGGTACCGGCTGCATAAGCTGTTCCCATCATGCCATGCTCCAATCCAGCTCAAAGCATGCACCGCCACGTTTTACATGGCCTTTCCAAGGGTGTATAAAACAAGCATCTGTGAACATGGACCAACAAATAAATTCAGAATAGTTGAGGGAGTGTTGGACTCAGGTTGAAAAGCTCAAAAAGGTCCAGAGTCAAACTTATGAAAACTGACATGCAGCAGAATAAACTCCTACTTTGATCCGAGCGTGGGATCTGATTGGGGCTCTCTCATGTCCATCTGCCTCGCCGGCATCTCATTGGCTCCGGGGAATCCAACTGGCTTCCTAAGAATTGATGAGGATTTGAAGGTTCTCCGATTAGAGCTGTGGCAAACACACACTCAATGGCAGCAAGAATGAAGTCAGAGAGGCACACTTGGCAGTTGCGTGTGTCTGTCTGTCCTTGTGTATGTGTGTGTGTGTGTGTGTGTGTGCACGCACACGTGCGCATGGGTCTGTTAGCAAGCACAAAACTCAGTCTAAGACTCAGCCAGGAGCAGGCGCTAGTGTATGGGGCTGGGTGGGGGGAGAGGGTCCATGCACGCACGGGAGTGTGATAGAGAAGGACCTGGTGGAGAAACCTGCTGATCTCTGGGCCACGCTTCTTCAGCAAACCCAAACAATCATGCTTCACACACACACACACACACACACACACACACACACACACACACACACAGACAAGACGCTGATAATGGGATGCATGAAGTCATGGCACACAGAAAACACATACTACACACACACACACACACAAAATAGGGACGTGGAGGACAGACCAGATGAGCAACACGCACAATTTTCATTTCAGTCTTCATTTCCTCCCAGATGCACTTATGACCTAAAATAATAACAACCATATGTGGGTGCAGCGTTGACATGATAGCTAATGGGACGGTGAGTTCTCAGGGAGTGGAAGAAGACACCATTCTTGCAAAGTGTCACACTTTTGAGGAGTTTTGTAAGCTGTTATTCGCTGTGTGCCGGAGGAACCGGTTCAATCCCAGCGTATTTGGTACCGCCGCACCGTTTGATCGAAAGTAGGAGTCCCATAGCACATAACATTAATAATAGCCCAGGACAAGAAAAACAACCTCGGGATTGTGTGGCACGCTCATATAAAACAACCGATGACGTCACACAAAAATGCGGCAATGGGCTTCTGAAATATTTCTCAAATGACATTCACTCGGAGTGGGAAGTACAATAACAACATTATGTGCTTTAATGGTGATTAGGTGATGGTGGTCTTTTTTTGGGGGGGGGTGGGGGGGTGGATGTTGGTGTTCATGACATTTAAGCTCAACTTCCAAGGCAGGCCTGCGTTCAGTCGGCCCAGACCAGCGATTGAGTCTGCCGTCCCCAGAGCTCCCTGCTATAAGACCCGCCTACTTCCTATTTCCCACAACAGCATGGGACAGAAAATAAACCTAGCCTCTCTCTAATACACTTTGAAACCACTGTGTTTCGTGTGATACGTGGTTACCAGTACAACCCTGCGCAAAATAAACATGAACTCCAGCCCGTTTCTGCAGGGCGACTTTTCATAGGACAGCGCCAGCTCTGCACAACAAGTTTAGCTCCGACCAGAAGGTCTCAATGACACTGCAAACACAGGTGGCCTGGCCTCGGCTGGCAGCTGCTCTGGGTACGAGGCGAGGTGGAGACAGAGGGGGCATTGCTTTGCTTTGCCAGAGGACACCGTCTCTCAAAGAGAGAGAGAGAGAGCGGGAGAACGAGAGGGAGGGTGAGAGAGAGAAAAGGGAAAAAGAGTAAAAGAGAGAAGGAAAGCGAAAGAGGCATCTAGATGGGTCACCCTGGACCATCGATCAGGTCCACCACAGCCAACTAAGCTCGCCCGGGGGGTTGAGGCCCGGTGCAGGACAACACTTCCCCTGACCTGTTCGACAAGGCTGCTTAATTGTAAGTGGATCAATTGTGCTGCAGATACACAGAGAGCCAGAGAGAGAGAGAGAGAGAGAGAGAGAGACAGAGAGAGAGAGAGCCAGAGAGAGAGAGAGAGAGAGACAGACAGAGAGAGAGAGAGAGAGAGGTCCCCCGAGTGTGCCTATCGATCACTTCCCTAATGACTATACCTGTCACACACTCTTCTCCCTAAAGATATCCACCCAGAAATGTGTGCATGAGTGTGTGTGTTTGTGCATGAGTGTGTTTGTTTGTGCATGAGTGTGTTTGTTTGTGCATGAGTGTGTGTGTGTGTTTGTGCACGAGTGTGTTTGTTTGTGCATGAGTGTGTTTGTTTGTGCATGACTGCGTGTGTGTGTGGTAACGCTGTTAAATGATTTTTACACAGCCAGCTCAGGAAACAGTGTAATCAACCACAGTCGCTGACGATGAAAACTTTTCGGGGAAATCCCCAGAACATCTAAAACCTCTAAGATGCTTGCTCCGAAAATGACACAGTGGCAGCTAGGGAGCGCTGTACGGATATCATCCATCCAAGGACCATGACGTAAAGCATACAACAAAGGCCGAACAGCCACAAGGAGACAAAATAAAGAAGAACGTGAGTGATCCGTGTCACCCAAAATGGATCCAAACATGCCCGTTTGCCTCCGTTACACATGGTGTTAACTGAGGGACAGAGGTAAAAAGGCACGTGAGATCAACTCACCAACACCACCGCTAACACTGGTCAGAGACACATCCGGCGACATCAAAAATAAAAGTACAGACGCAACCCGTCTACGATCCGAGCACTGCAGCCGAGATGCAGGCAAATCACACAGGCCGGCAGCTTGGATATCCACCAGCTACAACACACGTCTTGATGCATGCTCAACAATCCGGCTTCCTCCCCATAAACACTGTGTCCAGATGAACCAATTCGGATTTCTGGGAGCTAACAAACCTGTCACTTATATCAGGATAGGGGACATTTTAGGCAAAGCGTTAACGGTCGGAAGTAAATATCGCAGGAAATACCAAGCATCGAAATCTGTATTTTGACAAGGGAAGGAAAGCTCTGTTAATGACTTGGCCCAGAGAAGCGTTTTTAGAAATTCACTGAAACAACAGTTAAAACACGGGTGAACGCCACGAGACACATGCTGATGCCAGGTTCATTAGGGGCCCTTGAAAGCAAAACAGTGGGAGGAGGTCAATATGCAAACTGAAGAACATTTTTGAAGAACTAATCTGAAAACAGAAACACCGAGGTCACAATTACACTTGTCATTCCAACGCTGATTTTGAAATCAGACTTGACGACTGTTATTCTGAGTTTAGGGATGTGAAAGCAACGTGAGCGGGGGAAAATGGATGTCCAGACCTGCCTCTCACTGCATCCCGGCAGGATCGACTGATAAAAGTCGCGTTGAAATGACAAGTGCAATGAATAGAAGCCTACGTTGCTGTTCAGGTAAACCTTTCACCCATGTCACGCCAAGGCAGGCATGTGGTGGGGGAGGGAGCTACACAAGCCATGCAGGATTTTGGGGGGGGGGGGGGGGATGGACGTTGGTTGTGGGTCTGGCTCTGTCGGTGTCTGCCTCTCAAGACTCACTTTCTGGTCCGGTTCTGGACCGCCTGTTGCTGCTGCTGCTGCTGCTGCTGGACCTGCTGGGAGGGGGCCGGTCTCTTGCGGCTGGGCTCCATCACCGGGGAGGGCAGGCCAGGCCGCACCGCTGGGCTCCCTCCGTACGGTGGGCCGGGGGGCCCCATGGGAGCTCCCTGATGGGGCATCCTTGCTCCAGACGGCATGCCGGGACGCTGGGGAGGACACAGAGAGAAAGGAGGGTGGGATTTATGTCGAATTTAGACTCCAAGGGTTTGCACTGGAAATATCTGAATGAAATTTAATCGTCAATGGGTATTTTGTTTTGGCTGGAGGATAGATGTACTATACGCTGTATACCGTTAATTACACAGGATTTGTGTCGTACACACATGGGGTTGACTGGCATTGTGTAATTCCCACAGCAGTTTAAATGTTGTGCTCGTGTGTGTGCATGTGATTTGTTTGTGCGAGGAGAATGTTTGTGGTCCCCGTTTCAGCATCTTTGCCCAAAGAGGGAAGAAAAAAGACACAAAAAAAAATCAGAGACAAAAAAAAAAGAAAGAAGCATTGAACAAAATCATTGTGGAAGAACTCCCACAGAGGATGACACAGCATTGAACGCTGGTGGAGAAGAAGCGGGGGGGATTATACTCAACCAGCCTGAATACAAGTGGAAACTGTTTAAACATTTTAGTTGATAACAATTCACACACACACACACACACACACACTGTGATGTGCACGGCGTCCGAGCCCATACCTCAGCGCCGTCCCGTGCAGACCGTATGGGAACAACTGGGGGAGTCGCACCTGTGCGCGTCACTCCTGCGACAACAGCTGCGTTGTCACCCCAGTTTATTGTGCGATGGAAGCGAAAAGCGAGCGGAATGTCGGGCGTCGGACACAAAGACATCCTTTGACTCCATACGGACCACAGGCCCACCGTGCTCAAGAGCCCACACAATTATATAACTGGAAATAAGACCACATCCAAGTGTGGCACGCACGGGCACGTACAGTATTAACACACACACACACACACACACACACACACACACAAAAACTAAACCTTGATAAGAAGATCAGTGATTTTTTTCTCCACACTATAAATACCCCCACAAAGGACAGCTGTTGTGATGTTTGATATGTCACGCCGTGAAAGAGGCTGCGGAGGGTTTGTTCTGCCACTCCTGCATCTTTCATTCAAAATAGCAGGAGAAACGTCACAAACTGGGGCGGAAAAAAAAATAATACCTGTGCAGAAATCGAACCGCGCCAAAAATGGGTCCGACCCGTCGGTGGATCGTTGCAAACCACGACCGCGCGGTAGCGTATCGACGCTTTCTGTAATGCCGACGGAGACCGAGAGACTGTATTGGCAAATGCGAAGGCCGGTGTAAACAATAACTCATTTCACACCATCGGGAAGCTTTCACGGCGCGAGCTCTGTTGTGTTTTATCATTAACATAGATTGTGCAGACGCACGCACACACACACACACACACACACATAAAATGATCAGTAAGAGGTGATCTTTAGATACACAATCTCTCTTACACACACACACAGACCGCCCTTTGACAAAAGAGAGTCATCAAAAGTAGAAAACACATCAGAATATTGGGGTTGTGTATTTATAACGACGGTTCAAATGACACGGCTAGTCGCGACAGCTCACGCTGGATGACATGGGGAATTTTACACGACATCTGCTTACATGTGCAAAAACACCACGTTTAAGAAACCAAGTGAGGGTTCATTTCATCATGGCGCTGAACCGTTCGCTCGTGTAAAGTGTATCAGACCGAAACTAGTTTTACACAGCACTCCCTCAGAATACCCAACACCTCATGTTGTGAGAAAGCTCAGGTCGTATATTCTCAATGTCATTAATCCAAACAACTAAAAAATTGTGTATCAACAATACACAATAATTTTGAATGACTGCTACTGCCTCGCCCCAACAACAACAACAAGTCTTATTCCAGTCCACTGTTGGGCCTTATGAAGTAGCAGCCACAGGACAGATCCTGTGATAGGACGTCCACATGTCCCTTTACAGGCGCTGCTGTCACTCCGGTGGAGGGCCTAGGAGTGGGGGTAGGTGGCAGCTGAGGGCGGGGGCATTTCACGGGGGTCTTAATTTGCCACAGAGAGAGGCACAAAGAGGGAGACACGTTGGGAAGGTGGGGGGGGGGGAGAGAATATCACATCCTGGGGTCCACCGATGTTCCTCTCGTCTCCTATCGTGTTAAGTCTTCCAGACTGAGACCTTTTCTGTCTATAACTCCACACACACACACACACACACACACACAGTCAGAAAACTGGGACATAAATTCAGGAAAGAGGCCCGCAGCTGTTAATGCTAGCAGCGTTGAGCACCTGTAGCTTAAGATAACAGAAACGTAAGCAGGATAATATGAATTTCTGGACTACAAAAGTGCCCCCAGACTCCCATTCCAAACACAATGTTGCTGACTTGCCCATTATAATGTGACCCGCTGAACGGATTCCAACATTCTGGTCGAGCGCTCTGCAGGCCGGCCGCCTGGCCGGCCATCTAATCTGTCTCACGGATACCCGAGATGCATGTTGACACCCGCGGGAAGGCTTTTGAGGGATTTAAACAGGCAACCCACACAGTGCTGAAGATATGAATTTGCCAGGTGTGGTTGGGACAATCTGAGACTTTTGACTGCAGCACAGCCGAAACAAAACCCGGCGAAGTGTTGGGGGGGGGAGCTCACGCACCATCCGGGGGAACGAGGAGGGGTCCGATTCCTGTATGGGGTGCGAGTCGGTTTTACAATAAAGCACAAACGTGGAAACAAAAAAATGGATCGGTATCTCGGTATCGACAGACAATCTACCGTTCTTAATTTGCGGTAGTGTTTTTGCACTGAAAAATTAGGGGAAAAAAAATAAATAAAATTTTTTGAAAAGGCTGAGCTTGTCTTGGAATCAGGTGAGGCGAACTCCATTCACGATGGCGGTGCTCGACAGCGGAGTGATTTTTAATGACCGTGAGGTTTCAAAGAAGAGTGAGGCAGTCTGATCAATGAGGTCATTCACCCTCTCTGTCTGTCTCTCTCTCTCTCACACACACACACACACACACACGAGTTTACAAAACTAGACTGTGTGACATCATCAGGTTTATCCAGGTTTCCCACCCACGGCAGCGGAAGCCTTCTCCCCTCATCAAGGCTCCCGGTGACCTCCACGTGCACGGGAGGAGCAAGATAGAAAAGGGGAGGGAGAAGGAGATAATGAAGAAGAACAGACTTCATCTTACCCACCATTCCGAGCACCGGAAGAGTCTTTCATACACACACACACACACACACACACTCACACACACACACACACACACAGAGAGGCGTGCAGACACTTGGTAGTGCTGGAAGGCTGGAACACTATGACCTTCGGTAACAACAACACTGCATGCACGTGCGAATCCCTCTGCGCCCATTTGCCTACGTTTTTGTGCAAAAGAGTGTTACTGGCCTTTATAAAAAGCTATCTCATGAGATAAATGTAACTTTGCCCACTGTGGTGCACATTTACCACTGTCCGGCGGTGTTTTAGGCCCCCACCCCACCCCACCCCCCACAGGCAAGGAAACAGGGGAAAACGTCATCGTTCGCCGCCAGCTAACAAACTGCGTCAAGCCGCCCTCCTAACCCCATAGTCTAAACATTTCTCCACTCTGCAGAATACACAATGAAAGAATCCGCTGTGAATATTATAACAAGACTTTTCCATCTTGGATGGAGGGGGGGGGGGGAGAGGGAGAGGGGAGAGGCAGTCACGAGAGAAAAATAAGCAGAGGGAAATATTTGGCTGGGAGCAGCCAGAACCTCATCAAGGTTAATTGGTCTGTTGAGAGGACATATTCATCCGGCTCATCAATCACTGGGTGCATTGTTTCTCAGTGTCTCTCTCTCTCTCTCGCTCGCTCTCACTCTCTGCATGTGTGTGTGACTTCACCCCTCTAATGACCACTCCAGCCAAAAAGCCTGCACCTTTTTGCATCCTGCTACATCATATCTACCTGGTGTCAGTCGTGATGGCATCAGTGACGATTTAAAAGTCAAAACTAGTTTTGCGGTAAAACACCGGTTTTGTCGCGTCATTGCATTTCCTTATTCTTCTATATCTTCCTAACTGTCATTGTATTTTTTTCTCTTTATGCCATTTCCATTATCCTACGCTCTTCTTCTGCTGTCAGTACCGACTTTTCATGATGCATTTTGACATGAAGCGATTGGAAACGTGTGAAACACACTGCAAATAAAGTTTTGATGGATTAACAGATGTATTCCGCGACTTGTTTTTAATCAAAATATACCGCCAAACCCCACGGCGGAGCTCTTCCTGACTCCTCTTATACATAATAATAACACCACCACCACCACCACCCCCAGTCACCGCATCAATCCACGGGTCATTCGATTCAGATGAAGCCGAGCGGAGACGAGAACGAGATGGGCAGATGTTACCGGCGAACGGCGCCGTTGTGATAAATGATCAGTGTCTCTGCGGCAAACTTCAGTCATTCAGAGATTCAAAGTTCCTACATCACAGCTGTCAAAACTTTCAACGCAGGGGCTCCAGCAACCAAGTCCCGTTTTTTTTTTTTTTTTTGGAGGAGGGTGGCGGGGGGGGGGGGGGGAGGGGGGGGAGTATTGAAACAAGAGTTCTCAGCCTCAGCACTATACTTCAGTTCATCACTAAAACAATCCGGCGCTGCACACCCGGGGTCAGCCCCCCCCCCCCGCTACAACTCTACCCGGGCCAGTGTAATAACGCTTAATCTCCCAACATCAGTGACGCTTGATATTTCATACTAGAATCACACCAGCGGGTTTCTTGCTCCGCGTGGTTCGCTGGGGTTGGCCATCCACTTCGGCGCTCATTGATATACGATTCCACGTTCATTTGTCACATGACCCCACAGGTTCAAGTCCTTCCACAGACGTGCCGTTTGGTGCGCCGTTCGGAGTGGACCAGTCGTTTCACCCCTCCGTCTGGGACTCCTGGGAAAGCGTGCTCCGTCCGCCCCTCCGCTAGCCAAAGAGGGCTGGCTCCTGCTAAGCTACTATTTTTCCAGCCATGCCTTTATGTGTCACAAACGCTACATTTCCCATCCGGTTCCCCAGCTCCATCCATCCATCCATGCTGATCTAGTTCTCATTCTTTCTAGCAATCTCTCTCTCTCTCTCTCTCTCTCTCTCCCTCACACATCACACATTCTCTCTCTCTCTCTCTCTCTCTCTCTCTCTCGCTCTGCCTCTGAACCGGCTGGGATCCAGGGGGCTGGAAATAACCTTCACATGGCCAGCTTACCCAGCTATCGCTCTCACACAGACCGCTGCTGTGCCGACCCAAGCATGCACACACACACATGAGCAGTTGCATACAACACACACACACACACACACACACACACACACACACACACAACACACTCACCAGAGCCGAGCTCCCTTTCACCAGAATGACAGACAGCGCCACTCACCACTCCATGGACCAGGAACTCAAACAGTTTGCTCTTGGTGGCTTTCCGCGCTCCCCCCGCCGTCTCCTCCGTGGCCATTTGCTCAGTCCCCTCCGCTCACGCTGCTACGACTCCCCGTCTTTTGTCTTTCCCTCTCCCTGCCTCTCTCTCTCTCCCTCTCTCTCTCTCTCCCTCTTCGCCCAGCCTCCTGTTCCCCTCCCCTGCTCCACTTTCCTTCTCTTTGTGCTCTCCTTTTCAGCACTGCCCGTCCCTGACTCTCCTTCTCTCTCTCTCTCTCACTCTATCTCTCTCCTTCTCTCTCTCTCTCTCTCTCTCTCGCTCTATTTTGAATGTGCAGCAGCCCCACCGAGTCCCTCGCTGTGTGTCTCGCTCACTTTTTAGTTGAGCTGCCTTTCAGGAGCCCGGCGTGTCGACGCTTGGAGGGGGGAGTTAGGGGGGTCTGCAAGGGGGGTTTCAGTCAGCCCACCCTCCCGCTCCCCCGCACAGCTGTTGCATTCCATTGGTAGATAAGGGCAAGCGGTGTGGCTGGCTGCTGTTTAAACAGGGGCCGGGGAGGTTAGAATTAGTTTGCCATTCCCTCGGCTTTACTTTCTGCCCCTACCGCCCCGCCCCCCCCCCCCGCGCCGTAGTGACCAACCCAGAGGCCATGGTCAGCAACACAAACAGCTCCGAGTCTGGGCTCATTCTCAAAAAAGGACATGAGACTCTTAAAGGAACCACGCCACATATCATTAGGGCTCTCTCTCAAGATCCTATCCCAGATGACAAGATCTGCACACCGTTACGCGAGGGTGGGTGACAAGCCGCTGAAATAACAACACCAAATAGTAATAAAAAATTATTTTTTTTTAAAAAGTCGAGATAGAGGATATGACATCGTATTTGTCGGTTTGAACGTGAATTTGAAACATTGTCTCCCTAACAGGAGGGCCTATTCTTCTAAAGCCAGCTGACAAAAGGAGACGAGAGAGAGAGAGAGAGAGCGAGAGAGAGAGAGAGGGAGAGAGAGAGAGAGAGAGAGAGAGAGAGAGAGAGAGAGAGAGAGGGAGAGAGAGAGAGAGAGAGAGAGAGAGAGAGAGAGAGAGAGCGAGCACCTTCACTTCCTGCTTTTCCACGCCGCCCGAGACGGCTTTTGTCAGGGTGCACTCAGAGGTTAAGGGTGCTTCCTCTCTCGCCTCATTAGCTTTACCTTTCACCTACTGCTCTGCATTCAGGATGTCAGTGTGTGGCTGGTGTGTGTGTGTGTGTGTGTGTGTGTGTGTGTGTGTGTGTGTGAGAAACACACGGTAAACGGTGTGCAGTCACAGACGCAGGCCAAGGTGATAGTGCGGATTGCCGCGTGTCATTAGGTTGTGTCACCTGTGTCTGTGATAGCCCCGCATGCTTACTTCTTTATCTCTCCCTCACATAATGCAGAAATGTGAAGGGCACATGCAAGTGGGGGGGGGGGGGAGAGAGAGAGAGAGAGAGAGAGAGAGAGAGAGAGAGAGAGAGAGAGAGAGAGAGGGAGAGAGAAACAAAACAAAACCAAACAATAAGACAACAAAAACGAGTTGTTCTTTTCAAGGGCACAAGCATGTGGAATAAGGAATGAAGAAAAAGCACAAAACTCGAACAGCGCGACAGATGGTTTGGTCACTTCCTGTATACATACATACATATAGTGTGTGTGTGTGTGTGTGTGTGTGTGTGTGTGTGTGTGTGTGTGTGTGTGAATGCACTCTGGGTTGTGACGTCACAGACCGTCTCCCAGTCCAATTACCGATGTTTCTGAGTTTGGCCCGTCACCACACTGGTCGTTATTCTGACTAATGCATCACTACATTTCAAATTATGACTCTCCCTTTTTCTCAGTACCTCCTCCGCCTCCTCCTCTGTCACACCCATTCCCCCCCCCCACCCGCTTCTCCCCTCAGTCCACCCATCACATGAGGCAGCGGGGTGGGGGTGGGGTGAAATATTCATGAGGTGATTTGAATGACAAAGGTGGCGGCGTGAAACCGAGTCAAAGGGGCCTGACTTATGACACACGACACAGTAAAATGTCAGTTACGCTCACCTCCTCTGCCCTGCTCTGCACTGGACGGGGAGAAGGCCAGGACGAGTGCTGCATCCGGGCCCGCGCTGATGGGTCGAAACAATATTCAAAGCGGACAACAACAAAAAAAAATCAATATTTCATTGGTAATATAAAGGATTTTAACTTCCAAAGCTCCATCTGCTAAGAATTTATCACCGAGGAAACGATCGGGGGTGATTTTTTTTTACCCCCTTTTTCTCCCTAATTATGTCTGGTCAATTATGCCACTCTTCCGAACCTTCTCGGTCGTTGTTCCGACCCCTCTGCCAATCCGGGGAGGGCTGCAGACCACCACATGCCTCCTCCCAACGTGCAGTCGGCAGCCGCTTCTTTTCACCTAACAGTGACGCTAACGCTATTACCCCCAGTTCCCCCTTCACCCCCTGAACAGGCGCCCTGACTGACCAGAGGAGGCGCTAGTGCAGCGACCAGGACACATACCCACATCCGGCTTCCCATCCGCAGACATGGCCAACTGTGTCTGTAAGGACGCCCGACCAAGCCGGGGGGCAACATGGGGATTCGAACCGGGAGCCCCATGTTGGTAGGCAACGGAATAGACCGCTACGCTGCCCGGACGGCCGGGGGTGATTTTAGAGGAGGAAACAAGTTGTCAGACAAGTCATTAAATCAGACTAAATCTTTCTTATTATTCATCAGATGCCCGGCGCATTTTTCTTCAAGAATGGCCATAGAAAAGCGGACCTTGACGGGTTTAATTATCTTTCAAGCAATCAGACTTTTAGCCCTAATGTGACCGATGGGCTCAATTAACCTTACACTGCACCCTTTCCAACGTGACTAACGCACGTGTGTACGTAAACTGTGATGCCGACCCTGAAACGATGGCTTGTGTGGCGCTACCACAGAGCGGTGCCAAGTAAACTACCTCATATTCATAACAGCACTTATATGAAGCCGCAGTGAAGCAACGCTGAAAAACGACATCAAGCCAAAACCAAATCCCCCTGCCCTGTACGAACACATAGACCTGCCCTTGTCAAAACAGTAGGAGGATTACAAGGTTGGGGGGGGGGGTGGTTAAGAAAATAGCAGATGAGATGTTTTCTTCCATTGCTCGGACTTGATCGGCCCCGCCTGGAAAACTGACCCGGGCGAGAAGGGGTGGCGCTCCGTAGCTGTTGTGGCGTGGTGGTGCAGACAGCTGGTTAGTGACCTCCCATGACCTCCAGGCCCTGAGGTCGTGACTTTTCGGCGTAACCCCCTCAGGGGAGTCCCTGAGCAACCGACACCCATACCGGTCCTCCTTGATGGAGGCAAACGGACACGTATTTTATACCCTCCCATCGCGGTCTGCCGTACCAAGGACTCGCACCATGTCACCAGAAGATAAGCCGATCCTAATGTGCACCCTTCAAACAACCTCGACCTCTCCGATTATTGATTATGATGCAGTGTCTTGACAAGTTGGACTCGATCTATCGATACGCCAGCGTCGGCCCTCCCATATGCTACTGATAGACGCTGGTATTTCTCCTCTTGGTGGGGACATCTGCTGTTGATATAAGTGCATTGCTACCGCCGTTGACGTCACGTTGCCTCCAATGCTCCAGGCAACGTTAATAACAGAAACCTCCATCGCCAGATTGAAACCATGATCCGTCTCCATTCTCTCTGCACACAATCAATGCTTTTATGAGTCATCTGTAATATGGTGTGTTGTGTTACATTACAGTACGCCGAGTATAATATGACACAGACCTTTATCACACGCGTTGAAAAAGAGGCATAAAATTGGTTGACTTGATTTCACGCAAGGTTAAAAAGCCAGCACACAGAGCACTTCCCCGCTCTATCAAATCAAGAGATAAAGGTTGTACCAATCCCCGTTTCTCCAGCAACGGCACGTGGGCGTTGAAAGATAACAAAGAGATCCAGCAGCAGTCCTGGCATTGGCAAAAAAAAGGAGACTTGGGCGCAGGAATACCCCCTGTTGGACCCCCATCGTCTCCCTCACCGAAGCCAGGCAGTCTCACCAAATGGTAATGTCCCAGGGTGCAGCAGACAGGGGGTAGAGGGGGGCTAACAGGGGGTAAAGGAGCAACAGCAGTATTCCTAATGGCCAACAGAGGGAGCAAACACTGTTGAGGGAGGTTCTGTGTCTGAATTAAAGGGAATAAATACTCCTTGTTCTCTCCCTGACCGCAGTGTGCTGTCAATGGGGGGCAAGGAGAAGGGAGGACCAAATCATAAACATGAGTATACACTGGAAAAAAAAACTCATGTTGACAGAGTTCTTATCACTGGTCAATGTTGTTTTCTACCCCCAAACTAGATCCCCACCACCACTCACCCGTCTCTTCCGTTTAAGGTTCAGACGGTTCACTTATCCATTTTGGCCACTAGAGGGGGGCACTGAGCACCTGCCGTGCAGGCATGTTGATCCCAGACATGTAAAATACAGCTGTGTCTGGTCCACGCTCCATTCTCCACACATGCAGCTCGTTCACTCTCATTGTGTGCTTGCTGCACACAGCAGGGGCCAGAGAATAACTTGCCTCATTCAAAAGCCCTGAACATAGTCTACTGAGTGGTGCAATTATGTAATGTATGCAATAAAATAAATCAAAAATAATCCCACGCAGAAGCCACGGCCTTTTATCATTGACAACGTGATAAAACGCCTGCAGGAAGAACTAGGCGAACTCCAGTTCAATCAGTTGCTTTGCTCTGCCCTTGTTGATGATGCAGCACAACAACAAAGAGCTGAGCCGGGTGAAAAAAAAATCCATAGAATGCTGGTTTAGCAGTGATGCCTCTTTGTCTACATTCCCTTAACATTCAGCATAGAGAGAGACAGACAGACAGAGAGCGATGTACGGACAGACAGTCAACAAGCATACAGCACAGTGTGCACTTTAACATTATAAATTAAATAAAAAATAAAAAATGAAGAGTGCAACATTGTAGTTGCAAAGCATGAACCTGCCCTCGTCAACGTTATTGTCACCGACAGATGGGGTGCACGAGGGGGAATGTGGACAGGAAGAAGGGCATCGAGTGAGTCTGATTCCCTCCCTGCGCTGGGCCTCTCTCTCTCTCTCTCTCTCTCTCCCTCAAGCTACTTAAAGACCTCTTGAGCAGCCAGTCAATGGCCGTCAGCAGCCATCAAAAAGACTGTACAGAGGCACATAAATAAACCTGCACCTTTGCTTTGAAGAGAATTAAGAGGAAATACATTTCAGGAGAGATTTGAGGAGGCAAGGCATAAGTAATGAAGATGAACCTGTAGAAAAAAGGTCTCAAAAGGATTTTACCAAAAAAAATTAAAAAAAATAAAAAATAAAAATCAAAGAACGGCATAAAAAATGGATATAAATTGCACTATACACTAAATCAATTGCTGACCTCATTGCAGCTTAAAGCAAGAGCAATTCCACTACCATTTTTTACTCCAAAAGTAGGCCAAGTCCCTCATTTGAAATGCTGCAGATAGGTAGTTTTCAGGTCGACCTTGGATTTCAAGGCGAGTTCAGGACAAAGCATCTTTATCCGGCCGGCGTTTATGGCTGAGCTCCTTGGCAGGCCCGGAGCCGCTCTCCTGAAAAGGAGGCATTGTGGGAGTCGGTGGAAAGACCCAGTAGCTGCCTACACAATAATGAGCCGAGTTTCCCCTGCAGCCTCGGGCACCGACCAGCAACCCACCGGAACAACCCCAAAACACTACCTGCTGCAGGGCATTTCCTGTTTGCTGTAGCCATGACGACGGGATATTCTGCCCTCGCTCCAGCGGCAACAGCCAATCACCGGCGAGGAACTCTTGACTGCAGTGACTTTGAAACTGGAGCAGTAAGCTGGCAGTATGAGCAAACTCTTCCACTTCCAGTGCTGCCAAACCTGGGGAGCATTAGCGCTCACAAGCTACGCTTCGATGCAACTTTTTTGAATGAATTTCACGCGAATAATCAAATGTAAATCGTGCGAATCAAGGCGCGTCCCCATCAGATCCGTTCGAATAAAGAAAACCCCGAACACAGGCCTCTGCATCCCTCGTCCATATGTCCACACCCACGAGATGGACAGGTTAAGATTAAGGGGACTTAATGCGATTAAATCCTATTCATATTCCCCCCCCTTTTTTTTTTAAATTCAGTAAAACAATCTCCATTGCAACTTAGCTCATGTCTTTCAAATCAAATGAAACATTTGGGCACACAAGTTTGGGGGATTTAATTTGATATTTGCCTGTTCAATTAGGCTTTTTTTCTGCATGAAAACACTCTGATGATAATGCGATTATATAGGCAGGATGGGTGAACAGACTCAAACCAAATCAGCCATGTTAATCAGTTGCAGGTCGAAACGTTGATACATTAATATCAATTATCATGATACGAGACTAGATATGTGGGATTTCCATCATCACCTATCATAACCTGATATAACTGGAAAGTTGTAATTTCCTGGTCTTAACGGCTGCATTACAGCAAAGTGATACCATTATCTGAACTTAATAGACTGTTTTAGCCCAATGAAAAGAACAAAGGATGTCTCTACCTGCTTGGTCATTTATGCTCTTTGTGCAAAGAAAATCCCCCTAGGGGCAACAAAGGTTTCATTCATTCATCACAGTTCATAACCAGAATAGTGAACTAGTAGAGTACGGATCCCTGTCAGACGTATGAGACAGAATGAGACCAATATGAATGTGCACTTTCCGATAAGAAAAGGTTTGCTATGCGGCCATTTTGACCTAACCCTAACCCCGTCTTTATTTGTATAATATAATAAAGCTGGGTAAACCGTTTACGTTCAGGCATGCACGACTCGCATCTATGATTGACTCCTGGGCTGTTCCAGTGGCGTCAGGACACTGCTCGGCATCCTGCGCATCATATTCTTCATAAATTCTATAAGTCCATTATAATTCTGTTTATCCTCTTTCAATGTTGTATGCGGTAAATTGTGTAAACACAACATCCATTGCACGTTGTCCGTCTTGGGAGAGAGATCCCTCCTCTGTTGCTCTCCCTGAGGTTTCTCCCCATTTTTCCTCCCTGTTAAAGGGTTGTTGTTTTTTAGGGACTTGTTCCTTATCCAATGAGAGGGTCTAAGGACAGGATGTTGTGTCGCTGTAAAGCCCACTGAGGCAAATTCGTAATTTGTGATACTGCGCTATACAAATAAAACTGACTTGACTCAGATCAGGCGGCGACAAGAATATACTACACTTCCTGTTCTGACTGCAACCTACAGGAAGTTGTTCCTTTATAACTTTTACAATTTTTTTGGATCATCAAAGTTCTTTTAATAACTTTTGAACATGTCGCTGCCCGATCTGAGTCACACATGCGCAGTTGACTCAGATCAGGCAGCAATGGAGAGCAGCGTTGATGGAGCGAGCTAGAGAGCAAATGAAGAGAGGGAGTGGCGATAGTGAGAATAAACGTTTTTCGGAGGTTTTTAATCACCGCAACCACGAGAGGCTCTTCATCATACAGTCATAAATGTATGCAATTTTTTTGGGCTGACAGGTCCAGTAGTTTGCGAGATTAGTCACGGGCACACACACACACGTAACCAAACGCATTATCCCCTCCAGGTTATCTGCCTGCCAGAGAAAATTATTATTTCTCAATACTTTCTCGTGAGTAAGTCTCTTATGAAAGCATCAGTAGTCATCCCAAACATATCAACACATTGTCAATACTAAGATATTCTGTCAAAAGTTGTGTGACATTTGATTTTGTCGGTATCACCAAGCCCTATGCAAAAACGCATCGCTGTCAGGCAGGATATTAAGGATAATATTCTTTCTCAGGCCTCCCCCTCCACTCCCACTATTAGCCCTGATCTTTCAGCACTACTTTGCCCGTACAGGACGGGAGAGAGAATAGACAGATGGAGGGCAAGATCGGTATGAAGATGACTGTAATCAAGACTTATTCAAAGGCCTGGAGAGGCGCGCCGGCGATACAAGGGAGGGAGAGAGAGAAGGAGAGAGAGACAGAGAGACAGAGAGAGAGAGACGCAAGTGAGAGGCCAAAGAGAACAGAGAGACGCAAGTGAGAGGCCAAAAAGAAGAGAGCTCCCCCCCCCAAAAAGAAAAATGAACCCATTCCATAACTGCATTGTTTATTTATGATGTCTGGTGCGGGAGAGGAAGTGACGCGCGATCCGGAGAGGAAACAAGGACACAGACAGACACGAGGTTCTCCTGCAGATCTGATTAGCAGGGGGGGGGGGGGGGGACTGCATTGACCTTTACAAAAGTGTTTTGCCGTTGAACCTGCACCGTCGCCACCATGAATAATTGAGCGCACACTGCACACAACTCGGGTCTTTAACTCTCGAAAGAGAACTGAAATTTGTTCACCAGTACCTTCCCCTGACATTAACATAATACAGATGCTGCTACCGCTTGCATCAGGGCCTTTTTTTCGTAAGCGGAGTTCATGTTCAGCTGCACTCTTTTCCAACCCGTCCGCACCTCGTGGATGCCTTGCTCCACGGGGCATGGTGCAGTATTGAGCGTGTGTATCTAAATGGGTCAGCCAGCCTCGGTGAACCATAGAGCTATAATAACCCAGACGGTTTGTTTTGGAGTCGGGCGCAGAAATCTCATCAGAACTCTGAAGCGGTACGAATGGGTATAGTGTGAGCCAGTGCATTTTTTTTCTTCCTCTTTGCGTCCAATAACAGTGATTAAAACACACATCTCTATAATCTTTTGGTAGGCAGGGTGGGTGCCATATATAATTAGGTTACAATGCACACCACTTAAAATCGTAAAAAAAATGGCCCCGTGGAAAACACATAGCTCTAAAAGGCAACGTCTGAGAAAGATCTTTACGGTTTGAAAGTAGTGCAGAAAACCATCCCCAGTGCTTGAGCGGTAACACTGTGTACCCATAAACAGTACGCAGCGCATACGTCCGATCCATAACTGCACCATAAACACAAAGATGGTTTCAATTACCATTCAGATTCGACTAGAAATGTCAGTAGTTGACGTCAACTATTCAACTTTTACTGTAGGCTAGTGTGTTTCCTGGGTAACAAACGCCATATGTGCCTTTTATCCGGCCAGGGCATCCCCTGCCAGCCAAGTGCTCCATTGTCCATTTAGCACCACAAATAACTCCCAAGAAGACAAAAGCCATGGAACATTTAATTGGGTGACCTACTACTTGGGGAGGAGATACTAAGATGGCCGCCTTCTGGCGCTATCGAATCGCGTTTCCACCGGGCGGTCGGAAAAGCAGAATTAAAAACTACAAGAGCGGAATGGGGGAAAATCCTGAACCGAAACTTTGCAGGCCGCCTCAAAGAAACGTCTTGCCCGACCTTGATCGGTCTTCCAAATCCACTTTTCCAATATGGCCTGAATAAACGAGCGAGCGAGAAGCGAAGAGGGGGGGGGGACCCGGCGGCCCCTGCCTTCCTTAAAACAAGGCCCGGTCAAGCACTCACCACACTGTAAAAGGAACCGAGCCGCCATCAGGCCTCGTCAGCTGTGACCCAACCTTGCACGCCGCTGACGGAGCCGCTCTCCCGCCTTTTACGAGAGATGACGTCAGCACGCGCAGAAAAGGGTCGTGAAAAAAAATGAGGGGGGGGGGGGGCCGCGCGCGCATGTATTTAAATTAAACGTCAAACTGTTTCAGCCCCATTCATCACGAGAGGCCTTCGACTGGACGTGAACCAGAAGACGCCGGCTCTGGGATCGAGTCTGCCGGCTCTGGGATCGAGTCTGCCGCCTCGGGGCTTTTTACTGGAACATTGGCATCCCATCAAGTCGCAGGCACAAGCTGAAAAATGATCAACATTCGCCGCGTCTGAGGCTTTATTTAAAGCTACGCGGGGGCCTCTCGCCCTGGGTCCGTCGCTTCAGAACAGCTCGACAAGAAACAGAGCACACGGAAACGTCCGCCGGATTACACCGTAAAACGGAGTTTAGCAGGGGGGGGGTGGAGGTGGGGGGAGGCTACGTGGAGATCCAATGTATGACTTTACGTGTAATGTAAGAACACGGGGTGGGGTGGGGTGGGGTGGTGTGGGGGAGGGAGGGAGGGGATCACTGCTGGCTATAGTGACCCAATCACAAAGCCCAGGCACCCTTTATTAGCACTTGAGCGCCGAGTGGCTGTGCTTTCAGATCAACTGCTTTATCGGAGCGCTCCAAAGACTCTGACGTGAATCTAAGCCATCGTTGAAACAAGTAGTAAAACCAGCCCAGTTTGATTTAGCACTCGTTTAATGATTCCCAACGTGAGGCTGCAGCTAGAGCAAGCAAGTCCGATAATGGCATATGACCCCAGATCAGAGGAGGAACAGCATGTTTTATGCAACAATAAACAAAGCGCGGTTTATAAAAAACCTCTCTGGCTGACTGGGGCTTGTTACACTTCATAAGCTCCTTTACGTCTTCATGCAATTATGCACCTACTGTACAAACAGGCAAAAAACACTACAGTCCAGGCCAAACAGGCCAACCTCAAATCAGCCTCGTATATCGCCTGCTTCGACTGACTCATCTCTCTGCACTCCTGTCATGAGGTACAAAATCAAGCAGGAAAAGAAAATATCCAAACCTTTGCATCCAACTTTTGACCTATTTCAAACGTTGAATAGGGGGCCCCTCACGAAACTAGGTTAGTATTAGGGGCTGATCCTCTGGCGAACCATGCAGTTGATTCACGCAAGTGAACTTAACACACAGTACAGGAGTAAAAAGAAGGAGAAGAAAAAAAACACATTTCCCCTTAGAACAGCAGGATAACACAGTAATTGTCTACAACCCTGCACCCCCAAATTCCTCTCTGCTCTTCTTCCGTGAACCACTGCCAAACCAAGCACACAGTATACGAGCACAATGAAACTGAAACTTTTTTCTTTTTTTTTTTTGGAGGGGGGTTGAGGGGGGGCACGCACTGTAACCCATGCACCGTCGTAATTGTCTATCATAAACGTTATGTCTGGAGTTCAGCGATGCAAACGGGCCGGGAGATGCAACACTCCCAGATTTTGCACATTGGGGCCTACACCGGGAGATTTACTGTGCATCCCCCCCCTCTATTACTCCTCAAGTGTCTGTTTCCCACACCAGTCAAGGTTAACAAGCCGCTCGTGTCTGCGTCGGCTGGAGAACGGGATGGGGGGGGAGGTGGAGGTGGGAGGGTGAGGCGGTGTTGTTGGTGGTGCAACTATGAAGGTGCTGTGTGGTGATGCAGGCAAGGCAGAATGCTACTGTAGCCCAGTCAAATAAATGTATACACACTCTCCACCACACCGCAGCAGCTACGCTCTAATGTCAGTAAATTTCGTGCGCGGTGCACGCCGTTTAGACTACGTTCACATACGCGTTGAAAACGCCCTAAATGTTTAATTCTGACATCTTTATAGATGGCACAAATTGAATACAGACGTGGGGGGAGAGAAAAAAAAAACTCCGGTGCGCACTAATCCGGCTGGCAGTGCGCCTACAGAATCCGTGGGCAGGGTGATGAGGAATAGTTTTAATGGTGGATGCGGATACGATCTCTTGAGCGGTGGAGATCCGGCTCCTATTAAAGAACTGATGTCCGCGAAACAATGTACAATAATCATAAACACACGCACACGCACGCACAGGCGCGCGCGCACACACACACGCAAACACGAGAGAGAGAGAGAGAGAGAGAGAGAGAGAGAGAGAGAGAGAGAGAGAGAGGGTAGCGTAACAATTCATACCTTTCTCTCCATCACTTGTCGGCTTTTTTTGGAAGGGGGGGAAGACTACTCGGCGACAGCAACTGTAGAATGAGAACTGTGTGTGAGTGTGTGTTGTCTGTGGCGCTGTCCGGGCCGCTTCTCTCTTCCAACTTCCTTTCGGGTTTCTGTAAAGCCTCTCCTCCTTATCACTTCCCCATTATTGCTGGGAGACTCATTTATTAGCGCTGGCTGGCTGCTGGGACGCCGAGTCGTTCGGGGGGATTGGACGGCGCCCGGGATTGGTGAAGCCTCGGTCGAGGAGAGGTGCGCAGGCGCAGTCCGCGCCGGAGATTTGATAGAATGAAAAATTACGGCTGGGGGGGAAAAGGGAGCGTCGTCAAATTACCTCCGGAGCTTTTTTTTTTTCGTCAACTACCCAGCGACAATAAAGGCCGCATGAAACGTTTAAAAAAAGGATTTGAAGAAGAAAAAAAAAACCAAAAACGCACTTTTGTCAAATTGATGAAAATACCTCAAAACATGTTTTTTTTGTTTTTGTTTTTTTAAACAGAGCGATGTGCGGGGAAGAAAGGGTGCACGTTTCGTTTTTTAAGGCTAACCCAGTTGATGTACTTACTCACTGAAAGCTGTTCACAAGGAGCAGCATCATAACCTCCAGTCTTATAAACGGGATGATAGATGGGCTAAACCGTTATGGAGAGAATTTCATTTTATTTCCTTCCATAGCAAACCATGACTCTCAAAACCGCATGAGGCTGAAATCTTTTCTTCCATAGTAAGGGTTTCATGAAATGTTAAACAGGAAACTGGGAAGGGTCATGGCCCGATCATGTATGCTTGTATTTGCTCAGATCATGTATGCCTGTATTTGCTCTGCTCCTGAATCAGAAAACAGATCATATTCCAGTATAACACATATCTACACACTTAATGATAACCCATTCTGAGCATACCCTGCAAATTATGAGTCAAATTACGAGTCAGTGCATGAGTAAAGATGTCTGTCAAAGCAGTAGCTACATTTCTTGAGTCCCAGAGTATGTATGCCCATCATTAAGGCTGCTGTGGAAATAGTACTCCTGGTTGGCTGTTGCATCATGCTGAGTTTTCCCTTTCAGCAGCAATGTTAAAGGAATGATGTTGGCATTGAGGGAAAGATGATGGCCTGTGAGTCATATAGAGACAAATAGCTTTCTGCAGAGCATTACTACAGGGTCTTGTGACATCCTACTCTCTCTACCCACAAACTCCATTAGCTGGGGTTGACTAGTGGCCTCGACCCATTGTGACCTGAAAGAGGAACATACTACAATTCACTAATTCAAAATCTCCTTTTGACTTTTGGCCTCTAAAACAACTTTCAAAATTTCTCAGAGTGAAGGTTGTATTCTGCTTTTAGCAAGGTCAAACTGAACAAATTCCACCCGCAGAGCTCCAATCTTTCACTGATGGGTTTCTCTGAGGGAATGAATGCTCGTCACAGGAGACTAAAACAGCACTTGCACATTGAACCCGAAACAGGACATTCGCATCAGAGTCTGAAGTTGCACAAAAAAAAAAAAGAAATCCTGGGATCAAAAGGCAAAGTATTTTGGCAATGTTCAGTCTGACTCGAGTCATTTTTTAAAAATATTTAGCAGAAGTTAACTTTTTTTGATAGAGATCATGAGGTTTCATCTTTTTGGCTGGTATTAATCCTGGACGTCAAAATAATCGACCACCGGCTCTTCTTTAACCATCTTGGCCCAGCTGCTTCCACTGTCAGGCCTAGTGAGAGAATGAACTATCATTACAGATCATGGGAAAGGAAAATACATGTAGAGGATAAGAAAATATAACAGTTTCAGGACAGACAGCCACAGAAAGAGAAGAGACAACATAAAGATTTCATGCATTTAGCTGACGGTCTTCTCCGTCTTCTGTGCTAGTGTGCATGTCCACCTCACTGACCCATGCAAGGGTATTGTCACCAGGTGATGCTGATTTAAAATTTATGTGCTATTCGGAGGGTATTGATTTACTTGCTGCTATGTTGTTTGATATGAGCGATGGGGGGAGGAGCCCTCGCAGTTGTCTCCCTCTCTATCAACGATGTCAGCGTGGAGCCTGGACAGACAGATTTCCCCCTGGGCACAAGAGCACATAAACACAGCAGAGGAGATACACAACTGTCTTTTCTCAAAAGCCGCAATCTGTATTTTTTAATCGATTTGCGAATTGGGTGAACCAGTCAAGACAATATGAATAAACAGACATGATTCAGCAGGACATATCTGGGGGATAAAGAGTTACCTGTGGGCTGTGATGACCACGTTGCGTTTCGGCTCGTTGTCGTAGCTTGCACTGTCAACGGCATAAACCTCGGCCAGCTCATGAACAATTTTCCGGTGCTCTCTGTTCATTGGTGGGAAACAGTGGCTCCTCTTTGGCTGTTTCCCCTGTAGACATGGGGTTTTGTGTTTCTGTTAGAAATCCCTACCAAGAAACAGGATCACGCATTTTTCTGGCCAGCTTCTCTTCTTCTTTCCATGTTAATAATATGTAGGATATTTATGAAATTAAATATCGTATAAATATGAGATACTAATGGCAAACCACAAATGGAATCCATCTTGTTTCCAATGCACTGGCACATTACCTTTAATATTATTCTACTGTGCTACAACAAATGCTTCTGATTTGTTAGAAATTAAAACAAAGGCTGCGTCTGAAATATATAGAACTACTTGCATATGCTGGACACAAATCTGACCAGACAATTCAACTGCTAAAATGTTAAGAGCAATAGCAAAACTTTGTAGTAACCTTGGATTTTAATACTCTAAGCAAATTAGGAAGTTGTGGATTAGATTAAATGTCTAATGTAACAGACGATAAGACATCATCATGTGTCTGACCTGACTGGAGTTTGTAACAATGTAGAAGGAGATAAAGAAGCTAAACTTATAACTCGGATATAAAACAGATTATTTTCCACGGTTACAAACAACACACTGCAGTCGTAAAGGAAAAGAAAAGGGAAGAGGGTGGGGTATTTGGAAGGTGCAAGTCTACACAAGAGGGGCAATGGGAGGAAGTGAGGCGAGATAGGGGAGTACAGTATAGCGCAAACTGAAAAAAGGTGAGAGATTGTGATAAGATCTTTTGTAGGGCCCCTGCATTCTTTACAGATCTTAGATCACACAATGTCCCTCTCCTTAGTATCCATTGTTCCAGTAGTTTTAGCAAGTGACAACCAAGCGATTCCATTTTGAGAGAGCTAGGGTAGTTTATCGAATGCTCATTTTCCCTTCTGGGCATGGGGTTCGCATGTCTGGTGGGAACTAGTACAGAGACTCTGAGTCTTTGTATAAGTTTAAAACAATTAGCAAAGCTCATGAAACCGCATTCTAGCGCCATGGTATGAGTATGCTCTCAGAGAGTGTCAGTTTACAGTGACCTTGGTGATTGCTGCACTGGAGATCGCCCCTTCCTGTACTTAACCTTGATAAATTTTAACAGGTCTGGAAAAGAACATGAAAGTAATTTTGCGCCTTAAGAGCTACCTTATAATTTGGTCCCACAAAGAAGCCGTTTATTAAACTTTCCATCCCTCGTGTCAAATGGAATTAATAATTTCATCAACCAACCTTACTGGCAAGTTCAACAAGATTCCTAATCTCTTCTTCCACTTCACTAACAAACTTCAGGTCTTTCCTGAAAAAGAAAGGGGAGGGGGACCCAAGACATAAAAGGCCAGTTTTGTGTCTATGCTCATTCCAGCAAACTGCCAAGAGACAAAAAAGTAAAAATAACAAACGAAAAAAAAAAACATATTTCAATGGCCTAGTTCTACAAGATCTTATCAAATAGTTAAACAAAAAGAGGTTTAAAACAAAGAGACCTGGCTTCTTCTCTGAGGCTGTCGCTGTATACAGAGGGGGAGCGAATGTTGAAGGGGTCCACGGTGGAGTCTATCTGCAGGGCCTCGGCCAAGCGTCTGTTCCTCTCCAGTGTAGCACACTCCTGGTCACACTCCAGTCTGAGAAAACACCATGCATCAGTTAGATTAACATGCTCAGGAATTCACATGATGTATTTTGTAATGCTTGATATTTAAATTTGTTTCAATGTGAAAAAAAAAATATGTATATACAAAAATTATATAGGTTTCTTGCACTAGATAAGTACCAAAGTCACTATTCCAACCACCAATTACCATTTTATAATCTTAATTTGACTGGTGGCCTGAAATACAAAGAACTTGATTGAACAATGTGTGTTGGGACTGACATGTTATTGCACATCATGGTAATCTTTCAAAGTAACTTTTGTGCTATTACTGTTATTTGGTGACGTCTACAAGATAAGTGTCTTTTTTGTTCCTGTAAACCACCTTGTCTGTTTCAGTTCCTTCTTGGTGATGAACTGGCCGATGTCCACAGAGTCACCGAGCTGCATGTCAGACAGTTTACTGGCCATGGCAATGGCCGCATACCTAAGGTACAGAAACAAGGGTTGATAGCTTTATCATACTCTAAAATTCAAATCAACACACACACACACACACACACACACACAGTTTACTGACCTTTGATAAGTACTGGCTGCATCTGTGCACATCACAAGTTCCTTTCTCCGACCACAATCACACTCTAGCGCCACCTATGAAAGGTAGAATTATGAATATCACTGCGGCTACAACACAGGGCTTTCTGCAAATTCTTAAATGAAAAACAAAACCAAAAAAAACAACAACAACAACAACAACAACAACAACAACAAAAAGGTTTCAGCAGTGTTTCCTGCATAGTTTTTTGTGTGTATGGTGGACTGAGGTTCATCAAGCTTGCTCCTTGGCCCATTTCATGTCCATGTCCATTTCCAATAGGTATTGTTTTTTAAAATAGCTCTTCACTGGATATCGTATTAGACTACATTAAAAATTGCAATGTACTTGAAATTGTATTTTCCTCTGGGCAGATTGATTAAAAAGGGCAGGGAATGAAATCAATGGTACTTAACATTTGTTCTAGCTGTGGGAGCAATTCTCCAACAGAGTTGCCACTTCAACTAAATGAATGGAAATGATCTTGATCTTACATCAGCTTAATCAGACTCTGAATGCATGGTTATTCTCACACGTTTTGAAGAAACATTTTTATCATGCATTGAATAAAGTTAACTCAACAAGTTAACTTTATTCAATGCATGATAAAAATGTTTCTTCAAAACATTTCAAGTGATTCAATGCCTCAAACACCATTGATGCAACAGCCTGAGTTAACATTTTGCGTGACAATTTTGTATTCTTGGAATCTACAACTTCTGCTCATCGACAGTGTGCTGTACCTTGGCAGTACAGGTGGTGCGTGGGCAGCTACTGCCTTTATGGCAGGTGGAAGAGCAGGGGTGGCCACAGTCCGGGCGGGGCAGCGTGCAAAGCTGGTGGCAGCTGCCTCCTGCCAAGCACTCCCCCCGGTGGCAGATGCGCTTGCAGCGGTGCATGTCGCAGGGCAGCACCTTGTTGCACACAAGTCCACAAGAGATGTCTTGCAGGTGGCAGGGGATGTTACTGCGTTGCTGTGGGTCAAAGGAAGACACAGCCTCACTTAGGACCATGGGGTGAAAATGGCCTGTGACCACAGCAAATTAAAGACAGTTTCAGTTATGGTAGAGTTATGGTTACCTCGTGCTTCCCCATGCACCATTTTTGAGTGAGGTATGTACAAGGTGGACACTTCTCTTCACTGTGGCAGTTGTGAAACACTGAATATTTGAGAGGGAGAGACATAAGCACTAAGAAAACATGAAGAAATCACTTAAGTTGCACTGGCGGACAATTTTTTTTTTTTTTTTACCTTGGTGGTCACACTCATGTCTTCTAGTACACAGGTTCTTACACTCTGGGGGTTTGGTGCCACAGGCTATTGGTGGATACAGTACAGTTTGTCCGCAGTGGCAGGTCAGTTCATCAAAACCTAGGCAGAGTTAAATACTAATGGGGTAGCAGCATAGGATACATGCCAAGCACAACACAGAGCCAAGAAACAACCCTCACAAAGATAACGTTAGAGCTTTGAGTGAACTGTTCTATAGAAGAACAAGATAACCATGCGGCACTTTTGAACTTGGCCTCAAAAACACAGCATAGCTGGACTGGCAAAAAGACAACTTACTGGATTGCCAGCAGGGTTCACAGTTTCCGCGGTGACATGGCTCCTGGCAACGGTGAAGCCCACAGTTGAGTTTGTAGCCACAGATTAGGGGGCATTTGTGCTCAACACTCTGACAGGACACAAGACATACAGTACCAATGTCACATCAGTGCCAGTGACATAAATGTTGTCACAGACCATCAACCCTTTCAGATTTGAGGTTCCAGCTTTAGCTGACCATTTGTTTAATGTCAACTTGATAAGAAGCACCAGAGTTGTTTTTCCAGATTTGGGATAGCATAAACTACATCATCTATGTACTACATATACAGATATAAATACATGGGCTCACTCACCACACAACACAGCTCGGCACACTTATGTCGGCCACAGGAGCGTTTCTTGTTGCAGCGCCTCTCGCAGGTGAATACGAGTTCAGCTAGGATTGAAAACGTTATAAGAGAAATAGTGTTAAGAAAGGCAAGGCAGGTTTAGATGTTGATACAGCTTCACATCTGTGCCATCGTACAATAATGTCCTATACACTCACCTTCGTTTTGGATGGTTGCACATGGAACCTCCTATAAAATGGTAAGAGGTCCTTTAATCATTTGATGTCATATAACAAAGACCACAACTGACTGGCGTAAAGAAAACAAAATGGATATGGCATTCCTCCACCCACCTTAGTCTTGAAACCACATCTACATCTAATTGTGGAAGTAAGGGAACAGGGCCCACAACTTCCCTCATGGCACAGCTTCTCACATATATGAACCGTGTCTGGAAAAAAAAAAGTCAATTTTTATGTCATGGCATAACCCTATAACAATATAAATCCAAATAACCGTTCATTTTTTACAATAAAGTATGCCTCAGCTGTAGACATCTAGCAACTCCAAGATCAGATTTTAATGTTTCTAAGGCGTCAGGATCAGAGAGAAAGCCCAAGGGGAGTTTTATGAGGAAATTACAGTGAGACTAATAAGGGTGAACTCTTGGTCAAAGTGGAAAAGCTTTTGCAACATAAACTCACAAAATTCAATTTTGGTTTTAAAGTCAGAAATAATTGTTTGAGTGCAATGAAATGAAGGCTGTAATATAAGAAGCTTACTTTTTCTAGGTACTCATAGACCTGAACAATTGAGTGTACCGACACCAAAAAAAACAAAAAAAACAAAAACAGTGTACTTTTTGTAATGAAAGCACTCTGCCCCCTCTTTCTTACCATTGGAGCCACAAGCCAGGGGTTTGTTACATGTCTTTCCACAAGAAGGAATGGGGTCAGAACAGCCTTTACGTTCCAAGTATCCTAGTTCCACGAGCTTATCCAGGGCTGTCTGCCCACAGGGACAGGTCTTCACCAGGCTCGGGGAGCGAGGGCAAGGCTGGCATGGCCCATGATGGCACACCTGCTGGCACTGGTGGGCTTCACAGTTCAGCATCCTGGCCATAGGAGAGCAAACAAAACATTAAAAAAAAAAGTCTCAGTCTATGATAAAAGCTATCCAAATGAAATAAGGACTTCATTGTTAGTTGATGAAGGGTCACTATTCAGAGAAATAAGAATGGGTTATTTCCCAAGTTCAGACTTACTTCCCACATTCTTTTTGACAGGAGAAATGTCCCTGGCCATCAAATCCCTCTTTATCTGTTCCACACAGTACCTCACGAGAGGTAACCCCACAGTAGCAAACTACATGAAAGAAAAAGAAAAAGAAAAACAGGTACAATAGGCTGTTTCTTTTGCTGATAAATACTGTGACAAAGAACGAAAAAACTTTGCAGGACAAATGTATCAATGTATGAACTGGTTCTGTGCAATGGTAAACTCACCTTGCTGAACTTGTAGCTGGCAGGGCTGGCATGCTCCACTGTGGCATACTTGGGCACAGGTGTGTTCAGCACAGTTGAGTGTGGCACTACATACATTGTCACACTGAAGGACTGCCACCTGGCCACAACGCATTGGTTGACTAATAAAAATAAATAAATAAAAAGTGGGTTCGATCAATGTTAGGCCACCATAACGTTATGCGGCCACCATGAGACCAAACACTAAAGCTATAACTTGACATATATAGCAATCACATATTTCCTGAATATTCATATCACTAATAAAAAATAACAGTGATACTGAGAGAGGAAATGATTTAAAATACAATACCTGGTTTTACCACAGACGCAGGCTTTTGTCACAAATGCAGGGCACTGTGGACATGGCCCAGGGTGACACAAGCTGAAGAGAGTCACAGAAGGGAAACATTCAAGAAAACCACTTGTGCTGTGGACCCATGTTATGCAATCGTGATATTCTGGCTCACATGTTACAACGGTGGTTGCAATCCACTCCAGTCCTCTTCTTCCCACACATGTCAGCACAGCTGTGGGGGATCTCACTACGCTGCCATTCCGGATTGGTCACTTTACCTGTCAGTTAAATATGAATATGAAATAAATTAACAGAATTCAATATCAGATTATCACTTCTGATGAAAGACCTGAAGTGTGAATATTAAATTGCAATAAATACCAAAAGAATACCACTTAAAGCTACAACCCTTGAAGATTTACACTGAAAGAAATGTCCTTATTAATACTTCCTATTGTTAAAGACAATAGCTGATCCTTATTTCAAAGGTTATTGTAGTGAAGAACTTCGAGGGGGAAATGATGTGGTGTATTGCATTCTACATCTTCCGCAAAGCAGACAAAAATAGAAGAATATTAGCAGGTAGTAGTGGCTTTGGAGAAGAAACTAAATTAATGTGGACAACAGATATGAAAGACCAAGCTTGAAGAAAACCTTTTACTGCTTTTTGTCCAGTGGTAGGGAAGATGCTGACAAAACAGCAATGGAAGGGGCGTCCGGGTGGTGTGGCGGTCTATTCCGTTGCCTACCAACACAGGGATCGTTGGTTCGAATCCCTGTGTTATCTCCAGCTTGGTCGGGCGTCCCTACAGACACAATTGGCCATGTCTGCAGGTGGGAAGCTGGATGTGGGTATGTGTCCTAGCGTGATCCTACGTCCCCCTGGTGAAACTCGTCACTGTCAGGTGAAAAGAAGCGGCTGGCGAATCCACGTGTATCAGAGGAGGCATGTGGTAGTCTGCAGCTCCCCCTGGATCGGCAGAGGGGGTATAGCAGTGGCTGGGACGGCTCGGAAACATGGGGTAATTGGCCAAGTACAATTTAGGTGAAAAAAAAAAAAAGACCTCCATATTTTGAATGGTCAATAACCACTAAAGTTACCAGAATCACAAACATGTCCAAAAATTATACAAATACAACAATATTCAGAATTGTAGCTTTCAGTGCATTTAGAGTCAATATTTGCAACCACTAAATGATACTACGTATTTCTATAGTATTACCAAAAGGAAAAGGAATTTAGCATTTTACAGGGCAGGCATACAAACTGGTTAGGGGTGGAAAAAGGTGAGAAGGATGCGTGAGCAGAGAAAAACACAGACCCGGGGGGGGGGTCCAGGGGTATGCTCCCCCGGAGATTTTTTGTTTTGAAAAATAAGCTACTACGGGCGTCCGGGTAGCGTGGTGGTCTATTCCGTTGCCTACCAACACGGAGATCGCTGGTTTGAATCCTCTTGTTACCTCCGGCTTGGTCGGGCATCCCTGCAAACACAATTGGCCGTGTCTGCGGGTGGGAAGTCGGATGTGGGTATGTGTCCTGGTCGCTGCACTAGCGCCTCCTCTGGTCGGTCAGGGTGCCTGTTCGGAGGGGAGGGGGAACTAGGGGGAAATAGCGTGATCCTCCCACGCACTACGTCCCCTGGCGAAACTCCTCACTGTCGGGTGAAAAGAAGCGGCTGGCGACTCCACATGTATCGGAGGAGGCATCGAAGTCTGCAGCCCTCCCCGGATCAGCAGAGGGGGTGGAGCAGTGATCGGGATAGCCCAGAAGAATGGGGTAATTGGCCGAATACAATTGAGGGGAACAAAAGGGGAAAGAATCCCCCCCCCCAAAAAAAAGAAAAATAAGCAACTTAAAGTTAATTTCTGATGTCTTTTAGGATTACTCTGGTGCTGGTCAAAAGCTAACAGAATTACAAGATTGAGCAAAATAAAGTACAAGGTATTAATTTAGTAAGTGCAAATGTACCTTTACTATGATATTGCTCACATTTACAAAGAAAGTTAAGGGCAGCCCCACCAGGTACACAACTAATTATTTCAAAATGATTACTCTCCATATCCGCTCTGTGCCAGAAGCCATGTTAAAATGTGAAAAGAAAAATTACAAATGTGAATATGAAAGAGTATCCTATGCTTTAGGACTGGGGGGGGGGGGGGGCTCGAGGGGGTCTGTCATTTTTTCTTCTTGGCCTCGACCAGTGTCTCAAGGGCCCGCTTTTGCCATTTTGCCGTGTGCCTCAGCATTACCCTCTTCTCCTCTGCCTTTTACATTCCCGAGCACTGCCAGATGGTTGGCAGCCATGCCTGCTCTGCTGCCGTTGGTGTTTTGTCAGTGGTTCCTGCTGACCGGATAGTCTTTCAGAGTGTGTGGTCCTTCTCCCCATACCTGATATCCTCCCTTAACCGCGTTAGCTAGCTTGGTAACAATTCTTGTTTCCTCCAATATGATATCTTACCTCAGGCTTTCCAACTGGCAGGTATTTTTCGGTTTTCAGTTGATGCCTTCTTGGAAGTTTCGTGGTTGGCATGTGCCACCGTGACAACTTTGTTTCGGCTTTTTCCACACAGCAGGTCAGAGACCGATAGTCTGGGCTCACGATGTACTGTGACCAGCGAATTGATTTAGCTGCTGTCTTTTGTTGACAGTCTATGCACGCGCATCCAAACATGCATCCACAGCATCAGATATTCACACTCCATTGTATCTTTCTATGGAAGTTGCTTTGAGTACACAGTTCCTTGACACACACACCCCTCCCCCATTATTTCTCAGCGGATCTGCACAGATCACGTAGGTGACCTGTTTTGGATTCAAAATGGTGAATTTTGCCGAAAGGTGATAAGTGTACATGCCTGACAGGGGTCCAATATATTTTTTAGTTCAAAATGCCATATCAAAATATTTTGTCAGCATTTAGTATGATAGTATCTGGGCCACATGTCAACTAGTGACATATCAATACAATGTAAATGTCATTCTTCAAAACTACAAATCATAATATGCAAAATAACAGTAAGTCTACAACTACATAAAATAAAATAAGCACTTGTATTTGCACCTATGCTTTTATTTCTGTCTAATAATATCTTTCATTGTATAACTACATTGAACAACTACTCACCACAGAAGCAGGTATAGGTTGTTGGTTGTTTAACTACAACATTTTGGCAGGCTGGACAGCGCCACCCTTCAGTGGCATCTAAAGAGAAAAGCTTTATTACAGGACAATTCCATTTTAGTCAGCTATTTACAAATTGCGATGCAATACAGTGTCTAATTGGTACAGGATGGAACCCCAAACCATATTAGCTACACTACCGTTCAAAAGTTTGGGATCACCCAAACAATTTCGTGTTTTCCATGAAAAGTCACACTTATTCACCACCATATGTTGTGAAATGAATAGAAAATAGAGTCAAGACATTGACAAGGTTAGAAATAATGATTTGTATTTGAAATAAGATTTTTTTTACATCAAACTTTGCTTTCGTCAAAGAATCCTCCATTTGCAGCAATTACAGCATTGCAGACCTTTGGCATTCTAGCTGTTAATTTGTTGAGGTAATCTGGAGAAATTGCACCCCACGCTTCCAGAAGCAGCTCCCACAAGTTGGATTGGTTGGATGGGCACTTCTTTGAGCAGATTGAGTTTCTGGAGCATCACATTTGTGGGGTCAATTAAACGCTCAAAATGGCCAGAAAAAGAGAACTTTCATCTGAAACTCGACAGTCTATTCTTGTTCTTAGAAATGAAGGCTATTCCATGCGAGAAATTGCTAAGAAATTGAAGATTTCCTACACCGGTGTGTACTACTCCCTTCAGAGGACAGCACAAACAGGCTCTAACAGGTACTATTTAATGAAGATGCCAGTTGGGGACCTGTGAGGCGTCTGTTTCTCAAACTAGAGACTCTAATGTACTTATCTTCTTGCTCAGTTGTGCAACGCGGCCTCCCACTTCTTTTTCTACTCTGGTTAGAGCCTGTTTGTGCTGTCCTCTGAAGGGAGTAGTACACACCGGTGTAGGAAATCTTCAATTTCTTAGCAATTTCTCGCATGGAATAGCCTTCATTTCTAAGAACAAGAATAGACTGTCGAGTTTCAGATGAAAGTTCTCTTTTTCTGGCCATTTTGAGCGTTTAATTGACCCCACAAATGTGATGCTCCAGAAACTCAATCTGCTCAAAGAAGTGCCCATCCAACCAATCCAACTTGTGGGAGCTGCTTCTGGAAGCGTGGGGTGCAATTTCTCCAGATTACCTCAACAAATTAACAGCTAGAATGCCAAAGGTCTGCAATGCTGTAATTGCTGCAAATGGAGGATTCTTTGACGAAAGCAAAGTTTGATGTAAAAAAAATCTTATTTCAAATACAAATCATTATTTCTAACCTTGTCAATGTCTTGACTCTATTTTCTATTCATTTCACAACATATGGTGGTGAATAAGTGTGACTTTTCATGGAAAACACAAAATTGTTTGGGTGATCCCAAACTTTTGAACGGTAGTGTACATTGCTAATATGCTTTTTTGTATGGGGCCAGAGTAGCCATTTGTCGTGCAGCATGTGCCCTGTATTGTTTCTTTGCAGAGCAGCATAATGGTATGGAAGACTAGTGTCAGCATTTCCTTTTCATTCAATTGGTGGTGTCCCCCTGGGTAGCTGAAAAACTGACCTCACATCTAGAAAAATGTAAATACGATTAAAACAAAATTACAACTGCCCAAAATTGCAACTAAAACACCTACAAGAACTGACCTCAAATTAGCCTGGCAGTTAAGCAGAGTTTCAGAGCTAAAACTACCTTGTTCACCTGCATCTAAGGGAAATTATTGGTTCTGTCCACTGGTTGGAGAATAGATGTTGCGTGAGCATACCGTCTGCCTGAGAGGCTGGGGACCTGGCCCACTTTTTGATGCAGTTCAGATGGAAGACATGGAAGCAACTCTGGCAGTTCCACACCGGAGCCATGAGCCGGATGATGTCGCAACACACCATGCACTCATACTTCTCCTCAGACAGCTGCTCAATCAAACACCCTGGAGAAGGAGACAAGGACAGTGTTCAATGAAGGAAGACTGGGGGAACACCACTGGTTTACACAAGGAACCTTCAACTTCAATCTTACTGGGTGCAATGGAAAAGAAAACTGCATTTAAAAAAAACTGGAGGCTATGCCCAACAGCATCACCCATTCAAGTCTATTGGACTTCCATGTTCAGGTGCTGAGATATGAATTGAAGGGACAGTGGCCAGATGTTTTGAATGTCGGCTCTTGGGCCAACAGATAATTACGGGCACAAAGAAATTGTGAAAGCAGCAAACATGATGAGAAGATTTCCATTTCACTGCCACCATCCCCTCTAATCAATGATGCTCAATTTAGGTTTCACTTCAGAGATTATAACTGGCCTTTGTAATACGCCAACATTTTTACAGCTCTATGGCAATAACTTTTCGCATTAGCACATGGAAAAATAATAAACTCATGCAACATCATATCCAATAATCTATTCATTTTGGTCAATGTTACTGAAAAATGGAAAAACATTATTAAAGCTGATATCCGTGAAAACTTAGAATTGCCTTCCCTCTGGCAGCAAGAACTACAAACAAGTTGTAAGGGTCATCATCACTTGTGTGCTGTCAGCTCAAAAGTTAACTGTGCCCACCCTTGTAAAAATGGTATCCGCAGACCAAAGCTAACACTGGAAATCTCATTACAAACGACATCAAACTGTATGGAAACATTATTTTACTTTAATATTGACTATAGAATTGGTAGATTACCTGTCCAACATAAGCATCGCCACATCATCATCACTTTTCAATCCATTTTCCTGTTTGAGTAGGAATGTGTTTGCTGCTGAACCAGTATTCATCCTGCCCATTCAAAAATTTCAACAGCAGTATATGGAGAACGTCTCCAACTATGGCAGATGCCAGTTAGCACTATGTAACCTGACTCCATGACCCAGATGGATAAAATAACTATTAACTGAGAAAAGTCACGGATTTCAGCTTTAATTTCACAAGTATTTCAAAGACTATTAGTGGAAAGTAGATTTTGTTGAGAATGGCATTCAAGCACAATTATTAAACAACTGTCGTTAGGGTCATGAAATGCAGAAGCTTTTGCAATCTGTTCCAAAGCATAAAACAACCACAATCACTTACTGGTTTCTTGAACAACGTAACTCATACCGTCAGGCACTTCACCATGCTACTATTGAAAAAATGTCTAACACTGGAAATTATGGTCAATGAGTCCAAATAAAAAGTATCCCATTTCTGGGCAACTGAAATGTGATTTGCCACCAGGACCAAATCTAGCCATTAGGAACAAATTTTAGGGCCTATAAATGGCTCAAGGAAACAAGGCAATTTAGACGTTATAACATGATGACCTCAAGTGGCAGTCAGTTAGTAGAGTGCCTCTCTGAACCCATCACTATTGCCCCACAGTAGCTTTTTTCATTTTGATATTTCACCCCTCAGAACTGTCGATCCCCTGGTAGGGGTACATTTATGTTGGCCACACGCTAGAGGTTTTGTTGTGGCTTGCAGGTTCATCTGAAGATCCCTTACAGTTTTTAGAATGTAACTAGAAGGCAAAATGGTGAGATGCTGGTAAATATGGAGAATTATCAGCTGCTACAAGAGAAACACAAAGGGTTATTCCTGCCCCAAATAGACACTTTGCAGTCTTACCCGTCTGTGTCTCTTTGCTCCTTGGCATGTTTTCCCACTTGTTGTGGTCAGGTCTGCGGTCCTGGTGGTGGGCTCTCCTCTGTCCTCTATCTTGTAGGGGTATTGGGCTTCCAAGAACTTTCCTAGCCCTCCGCGGGCGCTCTTCCTTAACAGGGTTCTCGGGCAATTTGCTGTGGCCATCTTGGATGTGGGATCTGTTCTCTGGACCTCTGTCTTCTTGAGGTGTTTGCCTAGGCGGCTTAATTGGCCCCCGGTGTCGCTTTTGCTCAGTGTGTTTCTTTTGAGGGTCAACATGCTGGGAGTTGTAGTCTTCATCTCTTCTGCTTCCCCGATGTTGTTCCCTAGTTTGTAAAAATTGGTTTTCTTCTCTGACATCCACAGTACGCCAGCCTTCTGCTGCTGCCCTGTTCTCCTGGTTCTCCTGTTTGTTTCGTGGGTAGGTCCCTTTCCTGGCCCTTTCATCTTGTTCTAATTTTCTTGGCTCCTGGTTGAACTTCCTGGGTTTTTTTGGCCTGGTGTTCGGATCTTCATTGGCATGCCCAAGATCTGTGTTTGCAGCCTCTCTACGCCAGCTAAACTCACTGCCATCAGGCCCATCCATGAAAGGTGCTCCAGAACTGTAGGCATTGACACCTTTGCTATTGCCACTGTATGGGCCATGATCTACAGGTCTTTGCCGCCACATACCGAATCCACCAGCACCTTCATTTAAACCTCGCCTGCCTCCCCAATTGGACCCGCGCCTTCCCCCCCAACCACCTCCTCCTCTTCCTCGCCCTGTTAAACCATCATCTTGTTGATAGGGAGGATGGCAAGGCATTGGATAACTTGAATTGTCATAGACAAAATGGGGTTTAACCCCTTGTCCATATTGGTGGGGAGGGTTATAACTGTTGCCACCTCTGTACTGACCCCTCCTGGATCTATGCTGGTTGCGCCTCTGCCGTGACACACCATCTGGATTGAGCTCCGGTGGGTCTAAAGAGACAGTGGGGGGGTTATTTCCAAATATAACAAAACAGCATATATATATATATATATATATATATATATATATATATATATATATATATATATATATATATATATATATATTTAGCACAAAAAGTAAGGACATTTGTGTTTGGTAGATTATTTCTTTGTTGTAACAATGCTTCTTGGCAATAAATATTATACCGTTGGAAAGCCCGTTTATTTCCTTTTTAAATAGTGCCACATTTGTAAGGAACATGCATTTGTGGGATGAGCAGCAGAGCTGAGTATGTGGGTTGCGCCCATGAAAAATTTGCCAAATCTTCTCTGCCAATGCCAAACAGCTTATTTTGCTGTTGCTATTGAATCTTGTTTTGAGCTTCTGGTACCCCAGGTGCTGACTATCAGGTGCCTGATATAAGATTTATTGCCAAGAAGCATTGTTACAACAAAGAAATAATCTACCAAACACAAATTTCCTTACTTTTTGTGCTAAATGTATATATGCTGGAGACAATAATAATCATCAAGGCGGTGCATTATGACACCGCTGTTAACCATCGCTGACTTGGTCTCTGAATTTGGAAGAATTTATTAGCACTGACAACAATCCTGGTTTTCTAGTTGATGGAATATGGATTAAGTCGGGGTCTAATCGACGTCAACTGTAATCACCTCGGCAGGTTTAGTCTACAATTCTTACATTCAAACTCAATCTAACTACTGAGTGAATCTGTGGCCAGCCAGATGCTTAAAGTAGGTATTGCTGAAGCCAGATGTAGTGTTAGCTGTCGTGTACAAACACCCCGATCACACAGCTATAGCCTTAGCTTAACCAAGCTGGCGACAGTTAGCAAGTGATCCCTGAAAGATACCCGTTTAACATTTCCAGGGCAAGTTAGCTTGCTAACATTAAAGTTGATGTCGTTAGCTACCGTTTAGTTAGCCTATGATTATCCCATAGACAGACGGTCAGTTATCCAATATGTCAGCGTGCGAGGTGCGGCACGCAGCCTAACATTATCACCTATGACATTTTTGGCAAATATTTTAGTGAGGCCAAAGCAGTAATTGGCGAACCAGCCGTTGACCTGACTCACTAACTAAGCTAACATGAAGTTGGATGGCAGTGTACCTGAGGAGCCCTCGGCCATTTAGCCACTCACAGCTAATCTGGCTCACGCTCTTCTCGACTCGAAGTTCGAGGGTGACAAGAAAAGATAATAAACCACTTGGTCTGTACAAAAATCTTTTTTTTTTGTTAACTATATATAACTTCTAATATATGTCTTTAAAGTCCAACGATGAGCACCTCAAACCTCCTCCTATGTCCCTATGCACGTTACGTCGGTAGCCGACGTCGGGCACGAACCCGTGACGAATTTAAGCGCTGCCCCCAGTTGAGATTTAAAGGTACAGGCTTTCTAATATGGCGAATCTGCGCGTAGAAAGTGAAATCTTATTATTCCGAAACGTGTACATTGCATTATGTACATGTATATTGTATTCTAGTGTTATTAGAGGATGGAGTAATTTTTTGAAAGGGGGGGTAAAAATAAAAGCCCAGATGAAACGTTTCTCCCACTAAGCTTTGTGTCCGGATGAACTGATTCGAATTTCTGGGATTTCCTTACCTGGATTATTGAGCGTGCAACAAGCCAGTCATCTTTGTTACTTTAGCTTTATGGGAAATAACCGCCTCAGAGCAAAGGAGATCTGGAAAAAAACAACAACATCCTATTCATCTGTTTAAACAACAGCTAGTTTACACAACATGAACTGGTCATGATACAATGCAATTCAGTTCAATTCAAAACTTTATTGCAGACTCAGGGTCCATAACAGACAAAGACAAATAGGTAAAAGACAAGCCCCAGACAGTACAAAGAGTAAACACAATAAATAACATAAATGGAACAAATCAGTGTGTTATAAGAAAGCAGCTATACCAGTGGTCCCACTGCCGGGATTGGTAGCGTGTGGCACTGAATCCTTAGTTAAACTGTTGAGGATTACATTATCAGAGTCGTTCAGCCGGCAAATAAATACATGAGCTTTCTTAGAAGAGCTTGAAAGGTATTGACTCCTGCAGCCACCAACATTTCACTTGCACTACACCATCTGGGTCTTTTTGGCAGTATTCTCATAGCATCATTATAAGCTACTAGAAAGCCTATGTAAGCTTGCTTTTTTATATACAGCTGTAAGACTTGTATGAATAACAAACAGTTGATAACCTTTCACTGAGCCCAAAAACAAAAAAACAAAACAAAAAAAAAAACATGTCCGAGAACGGCCACAGGGTGGCATCTTGTCCTTGGAGTTGAACACGCATCGGCAATAGAGAGCCCAGTATAGGGGCTTTTCCTATTTAGATTAAGTAAAGTGTATCAGTTTGATGCATAGTGACAGCTGGTTGAGAGGGGGTGGGGTGCTCAGAGGCCAGAGTGGGTCTACGATGAGACCCAGGACGTGCTCGGAGCTTCTCAAATGAAAGTCCCCTGAAGTTAAATCTTGTCTCGTGGTCACAAGTGTCCCAGATTACCACGTTTGGCCGGTTGGATTTCATACACTTATCTGAGTTTAGAGTCGATCTCACTTTATCTTGTACAGTTTTTTTTAAAACTGACATAGCGGCTGACATTAAATCCAGAGGTTCAGCCGTCTACTTTAAGAGAGAAAGTCAAACATGGTGCAAAACCTTACATGGTGTCATAGTAATCAAATATTCCATGTAATTTCTTGATGGGACTGCAGACGTTTACATAATGAAAGAAAAGAGGCAGGACATGTTAATCTCTCAGAAAACGGGGCTGTGGTGCTCACTAAACCTCATCGTTTGCTTGTCAACAGATGTTTGACCTATAACCACAATTCTTTCTAAATACCAGTCCACGAAAATCAGGGCAGTGCCAACCAGAGGCTTGCGCAAAGGCCAATCCGCTGTTCATATTTTCTCAGACTAGGTATAAAATGCGCTGTAGGCAGAGCAATGTTCTGTGTGCAGTTTATTGATTAATTCACTGGTCTTTAAAACACATCTTATTTTGATGTTAGTACGCAAATAATTGCAAAGATAAAGAAGTATCAATCCCGCCTCGTTCTGCACCTAGTATAATATACGAATAACGTTTTTTAAGCAAGCGAGGGCTCGCAATACTTCAGTCGTCCTGTAGGGGGACTGGAAGTCATACATAATCGAGCGGGTCATGAATTAGCTTTTCATACGACGGCGGACTGCTGCGCTATTCTATATATGCTATGATATCATACACCGTCGATGTGATGTTTGAAATAAGCGCACCTACGCCCTAGGTCCGGGGGAAATTTGAATGCTTCGAGTTACCGACACAGGACGGCCATATACCAGAGCCCCGCAGACCGTCTCTGCAGTCGCACAGCCGTCAGTACGCATGCGCAGAGCGCTTCCTTGTTGTCCCCGTCATCCAGGCGAGGTGGGTGGGTAAAGGGAGAGAGCGCCAGCGAGAGCAGGAGAGAGCGAGTGTCAAGAGGCAGCGTTATGCATTAAAAAAGAAAAAAGAGAAAAAGATAAACTAAGAAAGGGACGAAACGGATCAAACCCTGCAGCAATTACAGACGACATCCGCAGACTCTGGACTATGATAGACGGCAGATAAGAGGTCGATCGTCGCAGGCTGTTTTGACGACCGGCGGCTTATTGAACATCTGCAGAACATAATGTGTGTGTCCGCTATTCTCGGTGGTTTTTTCCCCTCGGCGGCTTAGTCAAACGCAGAAAGTGTCAGCGTTCTGTAAATGCGGCCGATTCGGGGCATTATCTCAAGGAACGCGCTCGCTCGAGAGGGGAGAGAGAGTGCCGACATTTAGTCCCGTTCTCTCTCTCTTTCCACGTCCCTCGGGGACGGTGAAGTCATTCGAGAAGTCACCGGAGAAGAGAGATACACACACACACACACACACACACACACACACACACGTCTTTTGTCACAGCGCTACTTTTATTTAAGGTGGTTTTTGTAAAAGACTTGCCGGCTTTCTCAACGGTACGCCTGCTAAGCCCTACCCGTCGATATTACGGCGTTTTTGGTTTTTTTTTTCTTCCATGATTTTGGCTTTCTAAGCGTTTATTGCGAAAGCTGTTTCTGGGCATCCCCCCTCCCTCCCCGCCGCCGCCGCTAAAGGATGCCGGATCAAATATCGGTGTCCGAGTTTCTCTCGGAGACGACAGAGGATTACAATTCCCCAACCACGTCCAGCTTCACCACTCGACTGCAAAGCTGCCGGAATACAGTGAACGTCCTGGAGGAGGTAAGGCCACGCTATCAGCCTGTTCGCACACTGCACGCACTGCGAGAGTGCGCAGTGATAGCGGAGACACCCTTGCTGAACTGCATATTGATGCTGCACAGGAGAATAAATGGGAGCGTTCGTGTTTTTTTTCATAGCCTAGACCGCTTCCCCCCCCTCCCCTCCCCCCATCACCACCAAAGCTTCACCTCCAAGCACAGGCCTGCAGGTTTTAACCCCAAGTTATAGTTGACTGAGAGTATTTTATAACCATGAACCCACTCAAAAGGCCTAATTGACGTCGTGTAGATGTAATCCGGTACATGTAATCCCCCCCCCCCAGCAATGTAAATACACCTGTTGAGCAACAGAATGTGCACCAAAGTGTGTAATACTATGCGGCGCTGAGGTCGTTTGTGCTGTAGTTTATTATGTGTTGCGAAATAAAACGTTCCCCCCCCCCCCCACAGGCTGGCGCTGTCCTCAGCTCACTAAAGATGGACTCCTACCTTCGTGTAGGCTACTCTGTGGTTTTGCACATCTGCAAGTTCTTTCTGCCCAGTATGGCATGGCCAAACAGAGCAGGTGAAGGGGTTGGGGTTTTACAGGGGATGGGATGATGTGCATGCACTTCTATATAGCTTTACTGTTCACTATTACATAACTCCCAACCTCAGAGCATGCTGCCGGGCTTCAGCAGAGTGCTTGGCTTTAGACAGAGTAGGAGAGGGGGGGGGAAAGACAGTTAAACAGAGAGACTCCTCTGTTATTTAGACCGACAAGGGATAGCAGAGGTTTCCCAGTCCCACATATATACACTTGTTATATCGCCCATAACCAAATGCATGTTATTGGACTGATGCGGTCTGTTGTCCTGGCAGTGCTACTAGCAGTAGCCACGATTAATCTTTGCATTTCTGAGATACACTCATGCTTAATGATGTGATGTCACCTTTAATCAGGAAGTAGACTGTAATCAGGTCAGGCAGGTGGTAGTGGTCATGGTGTGTGTGTGTGTGTGTGTGTGTGTGTGTGTGTGTGTGTGTGTGTGTGTGTGTGTGTGTGTGTGTGTGTGTGTGCGCGCACGGCGGGGGGTTGCCCAGTGAATGCCATCTAGGTTATCCTTAACGCCCCTTGGCACAGGCCCGGTTGAGGTTTAAATGGGGCATCGGCCCAGGAGAACATGCAGCTTTGCCACTTTTCGTTAAAGCCAAGATATGACCTCCTTTCTCACTTCGGAGCATCTTTAGCAACAGACTTGCCAGATTTTCCGTACATTAGAGCGTTCAGCAGCGAAATGTTGAATCAGAGATTGAACCGTTTAACACCCTTGAAATAAAGCCGTGCATCAAAAACGAGACATAAAAGGATGCGTAAAGCTTCCCCATTCTCGTGTTTGAACTTATTTCGAGTCACCCTGGTTTAGACTTCTGTATGGTGAAACAGACATAAACAGACATTTGAGTAACTAGGACAGTGACCCAAGATGGTTTTGTTGCTATGACTCATGCACAAATTAGGCTCACAGATTCAAGCATTTTCATCCAGCATCCCAACTGCTGCATCTATGTGCCCTTCTGTGCCATCTATCATTTCCAAGTTCAGCTCTGTGTTGGTTTAGTATAGCATAATCATAGCAAATTCGGTAAAACAGAACCGAGGCCGTGTTTATTCTCAACACGGAGCACTTTTTTTTTTTTGTCCCTTCACTGTAACAAGGGAGGGCTCGCATCATGAATCACCTCTCTGGCTCTGTGCCTCCAAACCCGGAGACTGCAGCACAAACGAAAAACATCTGTTGGAAAGGCCGCCATGTGCGCTGGGCTTCAGTAGCCACTCTGGAATTTCTGCAAAGATCACATGACAAGGAAGGCCATTATAATGGCAACAAAGACCAGCAACATATACTCCGCTATTTAAAACGAGGCAAGACGCATCTTAGTCGAGGACGGGGTTATGAAACATTTAGGTCATCTAATCAGCGGAATGCCTGCACGTTAACTAATGCTGGGATACACCCATCAGATGCTCGCAACGCCAATCACCGCAGAGTTTATGGTGTTCAGCGGAGCGGTGAGCCTTTTTCCATGACTTTTCAGGGGAACCATTTTAATGAGACACCGTTAGATTCTATTTTATAAAATTAGCTACACGAAGAATGCGGGTTACGCTGCCAGGGTTGACTTGCGTTACCCTTGCGTTACACGGCAGCAAAGCTGTCGCACAGTAATTAAATCCCTCCATTCTCCCCCCCCCCAACTTGCCCTAAAGAGAAGTTTGCATTAAAAACACGGGAGGATCTCTGCCCAGCTCCGTTTTGCTAATTCCTATTCCCATCTTAAAACGTTTGTCTCGCCCCTTCAGCGCCTTCAAGTCATTTCCTCAGTATGATGACAAGGTAAATTATGCAAAGGTACAGGGTGAATATTTAATGGTGTAACCCGAGGGGTAGCTTTGAGCCACGGGGGGAGTTGTCATCCTCCGCGGGCTTCTACTGAGTCATCTAAAGGTGCATTGGGGAAAAAAACAAAACAAAACAAGCTGTCGCAACATCAGAGCATCTTTAATTCAGCACCGCACATCAATTATTGAGCACTGCATAATGACACAAAGATGTCCATGACTCACCGCCGCCCCCCCCCCCACACCACCACACACACACACACACACACACACACACACACACACACACACAAACATACCTACCTGTTATTTCCTCGCTCATGGCATCTCACTTTTGCCCCGGACCGACAGCGGAAGACCCCTGACATGTTTGCTGTTTACGTTCGGTTCAGTGCAGACGTGAAATCTCGGGAAAACAATGAATGCAGAGATGGAAAAGATAGGGTGAGCTAAGAATAACTGACCCAGAGCTCGCTCGCTCCTCTGCTCGCCATGCAGGAGGCGACATCATTGCAGTGTGTGTGCGTGTGCGTGTGTGTGTGTGTGGTGCAGACATGGAAGCCACTGGGAGGTAATCCACCTCCTGGACCCGGTCCTACCCGGCTGCAGTGACTTAGAAAACTAGGGGATGAGGGACTGGAACAAACCCCCGAGACTGTGTCTGCTTGCCAATCGTTACCTGGTGTGACTGAACTACATAGCAACATGAGCTGGTCAGGTTCTTGGTGTTCCCCCTCCTAAGAGACTTGTATTGTTTCTCTCTCTCTCTCTCTCTCTCTTTCTCTCTCTCTCTCGCTCTCTCTCTCTCTCTCTCTCTCTCTCTCTCTCTCTCTCTCTCTCTCTCTCTCTCTCTCTCCCCCTCTCTCTCTCTCCCTGCCCTACACATGGATGTCTGCGTCACTAGGTTGGCTTTCCTAAACCACAGAGAAAGCTTAGCAGCGATACAAGGGAAACCCTCACTGCATTGGCATTCCTTTGAGCGTGCTTCTCGCACCACATCAGATGGGCCGGACCAGAGAGCATGTTGTCTTTTCTCAGTGTTTTCCATTCAAACGTGGCTGGACCTGACCTAATAGTGACAGTTGTGTTACTTTGTTGCCTTATATAACAATTAGACAAACACCAGAGAAGCTCGCCCAGCTCCATTTCACGAATGTGATGCTGTGAAACTGATTTTGAGGCGATAACTATTGCCTAACGTGAAATGTTCAGTATCTGACGTATGCAGAGGATCCAGTGTGGAGCTTTTACGGTCCCCCCCCCCTCGTTTTTCCAACCAATAACCAAAATGTCATTCTGTTGGTTCATGTGTATTTTATTATTGTTATTATTTGGAATTTTATAGTACGAGGTGTGGCTTTTTTTCTTCCGAATGTGGGAAATCTCTTTTTTTTTTTTTACTTGTTAATGGATCCAAAACATGTTGTGACAGCAGAATACGCACTAATTGTTAATTAGCTTTAGGTTGCTTTCCCCGTCCACAGCGCGGCCCCTCAGGGCACACCCTGGATGACACCGCGTCATGTGAGTCTTCCGCCCAGTCACATGTTACATGTTCCATCCAACAGCAAGAGACGGCGTTTGTTCCAGCGTCTTCACAGATAACAGATCCAAAAAAATAATAATATTTTTTTTTTATCTTTCTCCATATGATGTACAGTTTTCCAGTGAGCGCCATGGGAAAGACAGCCGGGCGGTTCCTGGACTGTTCCTAGGCTGGAAACCACCTCGGTGTCACATGAAAGAAGCAGAAATTATTCTTTGAGGGAGGTTTCATTTTCAGTTTTCTTCAAGGAGGCGTAGTCCTACAGTTTTTGCCCGTGATGGAAACGTCCCCATATCGGTTCAACTGATGCTGCAGACTCCTCGGTCACTCGTTGCGTGTGTGCGTGTGCGTGTGTGTCTGTCTGCCTGCGGAATGTAGATCAGTGCAAGCTGACTAACATGATTATGTTTTACTGCAAGTCCCATCTTCCCTTAACTATACCCTAATGTTATTTTATGCATCCATGTATATGTTTATGTTCTCAATAGCCAACCTCGAGGTAGCCTTGGCTGCTGACATGTTGTATTATCATCATCATCCCCACCACCCCTTCACCGTAAACTAAGAGCAGCCTTGGTGATATTCTCCTTTGTAATCAGGGGAAAAGTATTTTTCATGATAGGCAGGCAGGCACATAATGTTGATGTTATTTTGTCAGGCTTTTAGAGGCAGTTGTTCTTTCTGACCAACACCATGATCTTGTTTTCCCCCTTTGTCTGATTTGCTTTGATATTTTTTGGAATATTTTTAGCTTTTATGCATCAGAAACAAGGCAGAAGCAATGCATTGTTCACGAGAATCGAGACAGTTTTCATCATACTGGGCTTTGCATAGCAAAGTGAGTGCGGGTTATTTAAGGCTCCATACTTGCAACATTTGCAACTCAGGAGGACAGCCGTGTCAGGCTGAATTATTGATGAAGTGTTGGCTTCTTTTTTCTATTCATTATTTGTCCTTTGCATCACCAAGCCACGCAGCCTGAGATAAGGGAATGAGGGCATTTCGTCTGGCTTCCCTTACATGACATTTTTCTTCTTCGCTGCTCCGGTTTGAACTGCATAACGGCAAAGAGGTTTAAAGACACGCACACACACACGCTACAGCCTGGCTGGCATTTTAAACGGTGCTTTCACTGAACTTTACTTGAAATCGGACAAATAGTTTGAAGACATTATCGCTACGCGACCTTTGAGGCCTCCCAACATGTCGTGTAAGTGCATCGTGTTTGACGGCTCCATTGGTGGCACATCTGGGGTTTTTTGGGGACTTGCAAGGCTGATGTTGGGGAATGTCCATCTGTTTGGCACCTTACATCCATCCCTGTGTAGAAAAGGGGGCTCCAGGCAGATGTGAACCCACCCCCAAACACGCACATGCGTACTCCTCCCTACCTAAATCAGGGAAAGAGCAGGGGATCAGAGACTGAAAGCTCCAGCGCCAGAGCTAAGCCTGGTCAGGGGCTAATCCGCTCTCTGCTAATAGCCCTTGATGATATATGCTGTGCAGCTGTGGCAGGAAGGTAGGCCAGCAGCTGTGGCCCAAAGACCGATTATCAGATTTCAGACAACAAACAAGCGGTGCAACACAGCAGAACAGTCTCGCCTCCTGCTTTGAGAGGTGAGGCACAGATGAGAAGGATGCTCGGACATGTCTTCATTTTGTAGATGCCAAGCACCTCATGAACCTGGCTTCACTCACTCCCAAGCGGACATCTTTGCTGTGTCCGAATACCCAATACTACGGCCTTAGTAGTACGTATTATATGGTACCCCGTGTTGGGTATAGGCTGCCAAATTAAAATGTTTGTAGTCTGGAAAAAATTAAATCAGTAAAAATTCCAGGACGCATATTATTTTCACAGAAAAAGCTGATAATCGAACGGACACTATTCCAGAACAAAATGGCGGCTTTGCGTGGTTACCAAGGAGATATAGGTTGCGCGAGTCCTACCTGCTTACCGTCACTTCCTGTTTGGATTAGGAGAGTATAATAGAATCACGCCATGTTTAAACGTGTTTTGATAGAACTGAACATACTTCACAGTATATTGTACGGTTCATATACAGTAACATATTATACAGTACATGGCAGAGTATATGGACACCGCCATGGTTTCATGTCTATATATCATCTTCTTGGATGGTGGGTGGGGTGGCGCTTCAAAAATGTTTGTGGGTGAGCTTATCTGTTGTAAGAAGTTAAAAGATTTTGCGTTTGCTTTTTAATTAACGTAATTGTTGTTGGTAAGGAAATTGCCAAAACGTGATTTTTCTGCACCCCCACCACTACGCTCACTAGTCTCCCCCCCCCCCCTGTATTCTCTCACTTGGTATTGCTCATGCGGTTTCATTCGAGGTAGGACTTCACAGAAACACCATCGACAGAGTTGTAAGTAAAATGTGCTCCATCGCATTTAGCCTGCTCAAACAAATCAATCTTTAGATGAAAAGTTTGAAGTGTTTCCAACGTGTCGGCTTGCTTTTCTGAGTTGTTGGTTAGCTAAACACATGATTCAGACGAGCTAACTTAAGCTCTGATGCAAAACTATATCTTACGATGTCAGTTAATAAGCGTCCGATCAGGATATGATGTAAATGATATCTAACATTAGCTGCTCAACTGAAAATGTGCCATCAGTATTAGACCAACTCCAATTTACAAGCTTGAGACGATGATCCTGTGTAGTTCTGTTCACAGCAAAGTCACGCAACAGTTGCGTGTTGCATCTATGAAGCTACATGTTCTGGCTTTAATAGGAGTAGAGATGCACCGACCGATCGGCGGGTGACCAGAATCGGCCAATTTTCAGCCTGATCAGCTGTGACCGGTGGTTGGCTGGTCAGTCTCAGAGGCTGTTTACGCCTGGCATTAACACGCGTCTTGGTCACAAGCGGACAGCTCTTAAGTACCTCGGTTCACACCCGGCACTTGTGATCGGATCTCACTTCCCCACTTTATATTCAAATAGACACGTACACCACTGTGGTAGGGGTGTGTGATTTAGCCTCGGCTGCAAGCCGAGAGAGGGAGCGTGGCTCGCCGATGATAAGGGAGGCTGATTATTGATCGGCCTCGGGTGTGCCAAACTAGCAACCTGTCCCTTATATACTGCAGTGAAGGGGGGGGGGTCCTGGGCGAAACACAGGGCTGAAGGGGGACGGAGAAAAAAAGGAGCCACACGCCCTGAAAGGAGAGCTCCGGCACCAGAGCTCCGGCACCAGAGCTCACCAGTCTGTGCGGGTAAAGGAATGAAAGCCTGTGTCAGGAATGAAAGCCTGTGTTAATCGCCTAAAACAGTATCCCCCCTCGCCTCCAACCCTGCCCGTGGCACAGACGTGTCACAATCACGCAAATAAACACGTAGCACAGAAACACGAGGAGCGAGGAGTAGAAGCAACAGGCGTTTAACAAAACGAGACACCCTTGCTCACTCGAACCTCGTTTCAACGCACCATTATTCTGTCATACAACATTTGAAGTACTCTTAAAGAAATAAAATTGATCCCATATCCTGACGTCACTGCTTTTCTTTTATTCCCGTTCAGCGTTGGTGTGAAGTACAACAGATTTTCAGTAAGTGCTGCTAATAAACATTATTATGATGATGATGATGATGATGTGGATCTGTATGAAAGCCTCCGGACCCCTGAGCTGATATATTGCGTTAATAGTCTGTTGTGGGCAAATAGTTTCACATTATTACAATGGCATGGATGCAGCAAATGCATGTCACGCCAGATAGAGACAAATCTGATGAGGAAAATTAATTTAATTAGGAGCGTCAGGCTCCGACTGTTTCCCTTCTTACATTTTGTGCTCAAAACACACAGCAAAAAGTTGAAAGTCATTCTGAAAACACATTATGTGGGAAAGTGTAAATGTCTGAACACTAGAATTGGACAAAATCAAATATCACGATATTTTTGACCGAATACATTGACATATTACTTGATATGGTAGAGACGAGTATTGGTGGTCTCACAAAATAGTTACACAATGACATTTTTCATAAACACTCATTATTAATGTGGATATGATGTCCAAACGGGTAGAGACAAATAATATAACCGCTGGAACACTCTTAAGTTAAGAAAATGGTATCTCTACTGTAATGCAGCCTTTAAAAGCAGGAAGACATCATGATTTTCAAAACCCCAGACAATATCTATAAAACTAGATATCGTCTGGGGTTTTGAAAATCATGATGTCTCCCTGGTTTTAAAGGCTGCATTACAGTAGAGATACCATTTTCTTCCTTCTTAGACTGTTCTAGCGGTGAGGAGTGAGGAAATCCGCCGTTATCCCCACCACCACCACCACCACCACAAACATGCACCCCGACCGACCAGAGGAGGCGCTAGCGCAGCGATCAGAGACACATGCGCACATCCGGCTTCCCACCCACAGACATGGCGAATTGTGTCTGTAGGGACGCCCGACCAAGCCGGAGGTAACACAGGGATTCGAACTGGCGATCCCCGTGTTGGTAGGCTAACGGAATAGACGGCTACGCCACCCGGACGCCTGGAGCACTTTTGCAGTTTTGACATTTGTTTGAGAGCGTGAGAGAAGGTCCTGTAACCGGGTGCAGCTTTGGAGAAAATATGTTATTTAATAGTGTTTTATTATGAACACATTTGAAATTTCCATTGAAGAAAAACTGCAGAAATGTTTTTGTATGCTGTCAGTTATAATTTTTACATAAAGAAAATCAGACTCGGAAGGTTAGACTTGAAAAAACGAGAAATCGGAATCAGCCAAGAAAAATGGACTCGGTGCATCTCTAAGAGTTTGTTTTTTTTGGGGGGGGGGCTGTTTTTTCTTTAGTTGGGTAGGATAGTGGCGAGCGACACCAAAGAGGGCTCAGAGATAGGGAATGGATTGCAACACGAGTTCCCGGGTCGCTCCGAACCCAGAACACTGCTGTCAGATTCGAGACCATATCTTGTAGATCAGGGACCATTACACGGGGGGCTTGTCACCCCCTCGATGTGTCCGGCGCCTGTACCCCGGCAGGCAAATAAGAAACCCAGAAACGGCTTCTCACCGGCTTGCTTTTTGAGTCTTGAGGTTTTTGCTTTTATCAGTACAGTGGTTTTTGGCTTGCTTTCCTCAACCACTGCCCTGGAGGGCCAGGAGACCGGGATGTCCACTGACGCTGCCGTCTTTGCCAGAGGCGTAAACAGAGCATTGCTGTCCATCAGCTTTGATGGTGTTTAGCCTTGAACCGTGTGTGCGTGTGCGTGCGTGTGTGTGTGTGTGTCTGAGCGTGTGCTGAGCACTTGTGTAGCTTTTCATCTGAAGTACTGAAGTGCCTGCTAGGGGAGAGAATGCTAGCTTCCTCTAAATGGCGAGGGGTTTTCAAAGAGCACACAGAGGTCATTCAGGACTGCTGAAAAGGCATCGGCACCGCTTCAAGTTGTTTTAGGCGCTCGCCTCCGATGCCATTTCATGACCGTGACAAGTGTTACACATCCTTTTCTGAACCCGCTAGACCACTGCCACAAGAATGGAAAGTTACAAGAGGTATGCGGGGAAAGGGAAGTGACACAGCACACATAAAAACTCTCCTCTGTTTGGGGATATCACAGCGGCCAGTGGGGAATGAACACACCTGTGCTTTTGGACTAGCGGGTCTTTCACCCAACGGAGTCTCATAAACCGTGAAATTCGAGACATGTCCGCCGAAAACTTCAAGGAATGCTGTAAAGCGCCAGGTGGAGTCTGGGCCTGTGACTCTGGCAGAGGGCTCTGGACCATGTGGTGTAAAAGGACACACTACGGAGAGATTAGGAAATTAATGCTACTTTTGATTGGGCACATTATCGATCTTTGGCCGCACACCTCCGGATTTGCTACACGAAACACTGGTGGGCAGGAATTGAGGTGGCAGGTTTATCAGCAGATCAATGATAAGGAGAAGTTTAGTGCTAAGGAAGGGCTTCTTGGAGTAGTTATATATATGTATATATAGATATATATATAGTTTGACTCTGTTCTGTTATAAAAGACGAGACGGCCTCGTGCAGTGTAGTATTAACACCCTTGCTATTCGTTGATTAAGCCAAGTACATGTGAGTCCTCATGGTAAATTGATGCAATCAGCGTAAGTTTGTCCAATGTATTTGTTGAGACTCGTTGTGGATTGAACCGGTGACATCAGAATCCACTTAGTTGTCACGAGACTTAGTATTGATTTGCAATATGACAACGCAGTTGGTACTTTCTCACCCGGTCAAAGGTGTGCTAATGAGTACGATCAGCTGGTTTAGTCTTTGGCGATTCAGAGGCCACTGTTGTAGGCGATAATCTGGTGTTTCAGTTGTTGATCATTTGTGGGGGTTTTTTAATTTTTATTTTTTGAACAAGTCGACATCTCTGTGGTTTGTGTGCGTGCGTGTGTGTGTGTGTGTGTGTGTGTGTGTGTGTGTGTGCATGCATGCATGTGTGTGTTTCTTGCAGACACATTATAATGTGTCTATAATGTATACAATAATTGTGCGAAAAATCCTCTTCCCATTCCCCTTGTACTAAAACGGGGGAATGGGAAGATGCTTTTTCACACAATTGCTGCATGTGCACTCGGCCCCCCACTGGCACCAGCAGTGTGTAGTAGATGGCAGCATTTTGTCAGCTTGGAGGATCAGATTTGTTCTGGAAACAGAGGAGTTCTGCGCTCTCCTGGTGTCTCTTTTTTTTCTCATGTAAATGGAGCTCCTCGTGAAGAGGTTTGCCGGATATCATTTTTTAATAGTTCAGAGGTTCCCCCAGTCTGTGGGCCCGTATCAGTAGTAATGTCTCATAATAATTTTGCAGCTGTCCTACATGCATGATGATTTCCTGACTGCTCGGTGTTAGCTGAATGAAGATAGGCTTGCGGAGGTTAGATGCAGCAGCGAGTGTGGGCGTGAGTGAGAAAACATGCACATGCTCAAAACAAACGATTGGCAAGGCCAAGAGGGGCTGCGTGGAGGGGAAGCCACCAAATGATGTGTGAATGTATCACCTCTGTGTGCAAGGCTTGAATTTCTGCAGGGCACTTGCAAACGTGTTTGTTTGCTGTGTCGGTATCCTTGCAACACAGGAAGTTGGCTTTGTCCATTGCACGTCCTAACCACACTCGAAACAGATGAGCCAGCTGAGCTGTTCCTTTTCCAACTCCCCTCAGCAGATGTCCAGATGTACTTCCTTTCTCGGTCTTGCCAGCTTCAACAGCAATAGAGAGCTCCGCGCTCTAATCATCGCTGACACGCTAGGCTTATCGGCCGGGTCGAGCCCAATTCACAAAGGTGCTAGTGAAACTAGTGCTGGTGTTGACTCTCTTTAAACCGGTTATTTATTTTATTTTTTTTGTTAATGTGCGGCTTGTAGTTAAAAGCTTTCGGACGAGCTGGTCAGCATCTGGCGCTTCCGACATACTTCTCGGCCACAAACGATACCAAAGCCACTGGCAGCCGATGTGTTTGAGAGATAGTCCATCTGACCTGAGCTCCTTTTTGGAATTGTTACATCCTCCCACTTTTCCCGTTCCACTTGGAAAGTTGAAGGCCTCTCCGGCTGTCGTTCCACAGAAAGGGATGTCCACTTGTTTCCTGCCAATGAAAACGGCTCCCCGCCCTTCCTGCTAGAGTCATGCCACATCGACTCAGAAAATGCTTACAGACAGACAGTCTGACTGACCGACTTATTTTTAAGTAACATTTTTAGAGCTGGTTTGGGCATGAGCACAGTTGAGACTGAGCTAGAGGTGGGCAGCATCCTGGACTAGCTAAACCACAACCTTGTCCAGTATAAAGTAGTTAAGCTGTACGACTTAATACATCACGTTTTAAACTGTGGTCAAGTCTCTTTATCGCCAACCCAAATATAAATATCTGCACTTATCTGGCTGAATAATCAGTCATGTGTTCACCATTTATACGAGCCCAACTAGAGTCACAGTCTGAATCTGTCTTTAATGCCAAGCCCTTTTTTATGCAATATGAGTCTGACTGACACGCGGTACTTTTAGATATTGACATGAATCGGGTGAGTGTCCCATTTGGAAAACCCCACCAAGTCAGACTCCTGGTATATGAAAACCTGCAAGGAAAGTATTTCTATAGCGCAAGTTAGCAGGAGTGGGAGTATCAACAAATTGGCCAATCTGTCAAAATACATCGATGCCAATTTTCCCTCTTAAATTCCACAAGATTTAGCTTTACCCCCAAGACCGGTCTCTGGGGACACCCTGTGATGATCATGCCTTTTCCTGCTCGCTTCTTCTAGGAAATAATTATCAAGTTAGGAAATTCTCAGGACTACACACACACTCACGCACTCGTGTGCACACACACATGCATGCAGGCACACACATGCATGCATGCACGCACACACACACACACACACACACACACACACACACACACACGGCACTTAAGCGCTGTCTACACGTAAAAACAGCATGCTCTACTCTGTGGGTGAATACCCGAAACCGCCGCAGTGGCACAGCTGAGTCTGGCTGGCTGGTTTGTCAGCCGATGACATCCAGCTCTCTGCGGAAAGCAGAATGTCGAGCCAATGCGTCAGACAGCCATATCACATCTCGGCAGTAAAACCACACCAGTGTCCACCATTGTGACTTTGAATGCCGGGGTGGGGGGCGGGGGTGGGGGGCTGAGAGAGTTGGTCAAGGAGCTGACTGGTGAGAAGTCACAAGGGTAAAGTAGAGAAAGATCTAGCGCACCCATCGCACTGGGTGATATGGAAAGTATTATTATCATGATAATCATAGGATATTTCACATGATTGTGTCACAGTATCTGCTTACATATGCAAAAATACCATATGTGAAATCCAGCTATAGCATTGTGAAATATGATATCAAACCAAATTGTTTTCAAACAATTCTCCCTCAAATATTTCAGAACTCATCTTGTGAGGAATTTCAGGTCATAGATTCTTGTTATCATTAGTTTAGACAGCAAAAATTGTATATCACAGTATGACAATATCCGAATTTCATCCCGATACAGTGGCAAAGGAAGATGATGTGATAATATTGAGTTATTGCTCAACCCTAGCGCACCATAGAAAATGACAAGTTTGAATTTCAGTAGATTTTAAAGTAAACTGGTGAATCAGGAGAGTCAGCTTCCCAGTCATTAACATATCTGTCAGGATCCCCCCCCCCCCACAGTTTCTTGCTTTTGCCAACTGTGTGAGTGTCATTAGACAGAGTGCCGGTGACCCAGGACAGAACACTGACAAACTTGGCTGCTTCCTGCTTCCTGTCAAAGGCTGGCTGCAGGGGGAAACAGCAGGCCTGCTGAGGGAGGATAAGGCTTCGGGCAGGAAGCATGAAGCTGAGACAGCCTCCAGTCACTCAGGCTCAGTCATTCTGACTACCAGTAACCAGTATCCCCTTTGCTACCCCAGGGCCCTTGACCTCCTGGTTTTGTGTGTGTGTGTGTGTGTGGGGGGGGGGGGTACACTTTTCTGTTTGTCCACGTCTATGAGTGTGTAGCTTGATGAGCATGTTTCTGTGTGTGTGTGTGTGTGTGTGTGTGTGTGTGTGTGTGTGTTTTGTGAATCTAAGTGTGTTTCTGTGTTAGGGCTGGGCAGTAATTCACTATTATTGTTTGGCCTATTGACTTTCAGTGACATTGTATGGGGGGGTCAAACTTGGATATTGTCATCGCGTGATATGTGATTTTGTTGTCTAGATTAATGATGGTGAGAAACTTTGTGCTAAAACTTCTAAGAAAATGAGGCCGGAAGATTTGAGGGACTATTAATTTGAACTTCAGTTGGATTCTTAAATATATTGTATTTTTGCATATGTGTAAGCAGATATTTTGATATGGATATCGTCATATTACCTTTGATTATCTTTATCCTGATATTTTCTACATCGGCCAGCACCACTGTGTGTATGTGTGTGCGTGCGCATGCATGTGTGTGTGTGTGTGTGTGTGTGTGTGTGTGTGTGTGTGTGTGTGTTGTATCCCACACTCTCACCATTGCTGAGCTTCAATGAACTGCAAGTGCCGTTCTCCCTCAGTTGGCCCTTGACCCTCCCTGGCTCTGTCCCCAAGAAGACCGACTCGGGCTCCCCCTTAAAAGCATTTCTGACACTGACATGTTGATTTCCATGGGATAAATGAGTCCATATCCCCCAGGAAAGTGACACATGGATATGAAATGCGCTATGTTGTTTGTCCCTTTTTATAAATCTCCTCAAAATGAGACATCCTAATGAATCACTTCTCGTTTAGGTGGAAAGATTAGCCGCCACAGATGTTTAGTCGCCGTCCCACTCACACGGGCCTGAGTAGGAGCTTGTCATTGGCGGTTGGCATATTAGGACAAAGCGTTGACTATAGTGAATAGTTTGCAGGCTTTCGGAGAGCATAGTTTTGGAGCATTCTTGCCGGTTGCCAGGGGTATGCAGAGTGTGTGCCAAGATAGCACTGCTCCATTGATTTTTTTCCCCCTCTTTGGCCTTGAAAAGCAAAAAGCCCATCGTTAGAGCAGCACCTCCCACCGATTCACAGTAATCTATATGCAATTACCACCATCGTATACTTTAGGCATTTCCACATGCGATATAAAACATTCATCCGAGTTTAACCAACCAGGGCTATGTAGAAGCCCAAACTTATACTTTTAGCTAAATGCATTACATGGGTTGGTACTGCTACCCTTATCTCATGTTTTACAGCATTTCCCCCCCCCTATATCATCGTATTTCTATGTATGTTGCATACACGAGGCTTTTAATATTATTATTAGTGGTGGTGGTAGTAGTAGTCTATATTTTATACGGCTATACAATTATTATTATCAGTGGGGGGGGGGAAGCAGATAACTCCCATAAACAAAAACAGAACATCAGCCAAGAAGCAAAATCTCTTAAAGCTCATTTATATTCGAGCTGAATTATGTAATTAAAAGATCAGACAACAACAACAAAACAAAAAAAAAGAGGATCATGGTTGACCTTTTGGTGGCGGTGCCAGCTGCTCTGAACACGAGCGCCATAAGGGTCAATCTGCTTGGCTCAGCGGCTGCCTTGTCCCGTTCATCCTCATCTGCATACTGTACTACAACACAATCCGTGTACTGCCTATCAAACCGCAGCGGTCCGCATTGAGGTAGCAGGACGGCCTCGTGTCGTGCGCAAGGACACGCTGGACGGGACACGTGACGTGAGGCCATTGGAGGAACTCAAGTTGCGAGGATCGAACCAGCCGCAACGGCACCAACCGCAATCGGCAGCACAATAAGGCTGAAAGGATTCATGGGCTTGGAGCCAAATTAATTCATACACGTACACAGTCAGAAGAAAACATTTTGTTTGCCACAGCTCATGCCGATCAAAAAGGATGAGAACGGACACTGCTTGAAAATTAAAAATAAAATAAAAATGAAAGCGTCAATTTATTTGCCAAACACGTTTTTAAAGGCAAACTGCGTGATTTTCCACCTTGATTCAGCCCACCATTCCTCTCCCTAGACCAGCTGATTTCAAGCCTAGAACGGATACAAACGCTGGTCTGTTCCGTGTCGTTGGAATCCCCCTGGTTTCCGAACAGCACCGTCGATGCAGCGCCATCAAACAAGCGTAGCGAGCATTATCTCTACTCATAACCCCAATCCTCACCCTAACCCGCTTGTGACGCTGTCCGGAAACCGCTGGAATTTAGTGGGAATCTTCATTTCCCCGTTGGGCACGTCGTTGTCCCCCGCAGCCGGCCCAGAGTCGTTTTTTATGGGGGTCGTAAAGCAGATCCTCCCCCTAAAGCCCGGGCCCACAGGCTGATAGAGTCGGTGACACGTCTGTCAAGGCGGATGGATACAATACGGCTATGGCGCAGCCGGTGTCGGCCGTTATTTATCGCGGCCTTAGCGTTAGCTGCTAATACTGTGCTCGCTGATATACCAAGTTCAGTTGTCCATTTCCGAACCAAAAACCTGCTGTTTATCGGATTGGAGAGACAGGGAGGGTGTGTATGATCGACACCGAGCCCGTTTTACTAGCTCTTATAAATTTGCACACATAATGTATTTAGGTAAGTACATATATGATAAAAATAGTCCGTTAAATAAAGACAGGGGGGAAAAGTCTTCTCTATACAGAATCTATACAGTCCTTGACTGCACTAATAGGGGTAGGGAACAACTGTAGGATGGATTTGTGCTGTCCATCTTTATATCCATATTATACAAAGAATAGAAGATGGGTAGGAAGATGTTTTCATGAATGGATTGGACAAACACTGTTCTCAACACACGCTGCAGTCCAGTTTAAGATATCGCACAATAGCGAGACAGTATAGACAGTACTTTTGGAAGTAATTAGCTGCTCTCAGCTCTGCTCTACCACAATAAAGTTAATGGTATGCATGCAGTCTATCATGGACTGTATATAACAGTACAGCAGTAATGCCTTTTTCCGCCCTCTGTGGTCGAAATTACATTTGCTGATTGAGAGATGTGCAGTGCTGTTTGGAAGGGAGCGAGATGTGGATGGATTCATAATGGTTGCGGATATGTCTTCTATGTATTTTTGGTGAAAAGATTCCTCGCTCCCCTGCTACTGTTTCGGGAGATTGCCAGTCTTATACAGCACAGCTTTAAAATGCACGCTACATCTACAATAAATAAATAAATAAATAAATTAGTTTAAAATGCACACTTTTAAACTGATCTTTTACAAATGTACGTACTAAGGGCCTACTAATGAGGTAGTGGGGAGCTGCCCCTGTTCCCATGTGAGTGGGATCAAAGGGCTTGGCCCCAGCACAAAGTGCCCCGGGGCTGCAGCCCATAATTGGGGAAGAGCAATGTAAAACTGTCCAGGGGAGGCCGAGGACGGCTTAATTGTGTCGTGAAATTTAATTAGCCTGACGTTTGTGCGTGCCTCCACATCAACAGGCGGACCCTGGTGCGATGTGTTTGGCTGGTGTTTGTCATCTAATATAAGTGAACATGGCAGCATTATGGTTCCCTTCCCTGTGGTTGGGACTGGAGCGCTGTGTGGGATGTTTGCTCATCACCCACTCCATTATGGATTTGCATCCACACAGCTGCCCTCTGTGTAAATCATCTAGGTTTATGTGTGTGTGTGTGTGTGTGTTCTTGTACTTCTACCTGTGTGAGGACCAGTTCGACATTTCAACCATTACAGTGAGGACATTTGGCCGGTCCTCACTTCTTTGGGGGGGGGTCTGTGGACTTGGGTTTAGAATTAGGGTTAGTATTAGGATTAGGTTCGGCACGTAGTTCTGCTGGTTAAGGTTAGGATTTAGGGCCAGGGAATCAATGTAGTCACTGAGGGGGTCCTCACAAAGACAGAAGTACAAGTATGTGTGTGTGTGTGTGTGTGTGTGCGTTATCTCATTGTTTACGTTTTTCCTCTGTGAGGCTATCTATCCAATTCTGCTAAACTGCACTCCAGCGTAATAATCCTCACTATCATCTCAGCTTTCTCGTTACAGAGCGACGCAATAAGGGGAACCGTGTTCGAGAACGGGGCGCAGGCGGGGAGGTTTTTTTGCAAGTGTGACTGGTAGATTATGCCCCATGCGAGCTGAGTTTCTTTGCCCCCAGCGGTGGTAAACGCATGACATCAGCGTTGTTCTCGGCGTGCTCGCCATGCAGCAAAAGGGAACAGGAGGTCCTTCAGCGTTAAAGTAAACAGGCCAGTTCGCCCAATAAACAAAACATCTGCCTTTGATTCGACCATCACACAACTATTAGAGATTGTAATCGGGATAATGCGGCCCGTAAATAACTGAGAGTTACCTCATTATGGAAGTGTGATGTGATTTTTGTTGTGTTACGGTACACGTTGTCGACAGATATCCAAACTCAACTTTGGCTCGAGGCAAACCCATTTTCATGTCAGCACCAAGGAGAAAACGGGACCAGCTGAATAAAGTCTCCCGGGGATGGGACTGGTCGGAGGGGAAGGGGCACTCCAGGATGTGTTTCCATGGTTATTACTTTTATTTACAAATAGCTCTTATTTGGGTAATTAAACGATGAGATGTCTGCTGTAATTGCAATTGTGGTCGGTACTTTCTGAGCAGTGGGCTGTAAGCAGCAGAGACATATCACGAATTCCCATTGTGTTTGCTAGTCTCGGCGGGCGGGGGGGCGGATCATCGTGACAGTTAAGTAAATGTGGAAGAAACACAGATGTGATTCAGCAGAACAGCTGCTGCTTCATTGCGTTTGTCTGAAATACATGTGTATGATTTTTTTTTCTGATCGCGCACCGTTGTTAGATATAACCCATATTTGTGATCGCGTTTGTTCTCTGTTGCTTTTTGCTTGTTTGTTTTCTCTCGAACCATCTAGAGGACGAGTATTTGCTCATCCGTGTACTCACCTGCCAATAGACAAAGTCAGAGGCAGTGCATCAACTGATATATGGTCCCGACTAATTCACCTGCAGTGGAACCACGAGGCCCTGTGTCGTGTTCAGTGGAGATGCAGTTTAAGTTCAGATAGCTCTTGGCGTCACACTCGGGGCACACATCGAATAGTGTAGCTTGCCTGTGTTTAGGGCCCTGTGGACAGAATCGCAGACTGCTCTTAAAAACGGATTTCAGATAGCAACGTGGAGCTGTGCAAGATTTGGAGATTTGCGGGGAGATGGTTGCAAAATATGTGAATACTGTCGGAGTTTTAACCGTCCGTCGCTCGACCTGGAAGAAAGCCTGTCATGCTTCTGTGTCGGTGTGCACGTGCGTGTGCACATCACGGGGTGCACGTGTCAGTAAATGCACGTGGGTTTTATTTCTATGGGGTAAAAAAAACAAAAAAACAATTTCTAGCATCAGAGAAGCTGACTTGGTAAAAAAACCCCAAATAAAACAGAAAGTGGGGGGGGGGGGCGTCCGGGTGGTATAGCGGTCTCTTCCGTTGCCTACCCACATGGGGGATTGCCGGTTCGAATCCCCGTGTTACCTCCGGCTTAGTCGGGCGTCCCTGCAGACACAATTGGCCGTGTCTGCAGGTGGGAAGCCAGATGTGGATATGTGTCCTGGTCGCTGCACTAGCGCCTCCTCTGGTCGGTCGGGGCGCCTGTTCGGGACTGGGGGGAATAGCGTGATCCTCCCATACGCTACGCCCCCCTGGTGAAACTCCTCACTGTCAGGTGAAAAGCAGCGGCTGGCGACTCCACATGTCTCGGAGGAGGCATGTGGTAGTCTGCAGCCCTCCCCGGATCGGCAGAGGGGGTGGAGCAGCGACCGGGACGGCTCGGAAGAGCGGGGTAATAGGCCGGGTACAGTTGGGGAGAGAAAACCCGTCTTGCTCATCTGTTGATCTGAACGTTCACCTTCCAGTATGAAACCGCCCTAAATGTTTTACAGCATTCTTGGTCTCTCTCCTCTGTCAGGCGCTGGACCAGGACCGAACTTCTCTGCAGAAGGTGAAGAAATCCGTCAAGGCTATCTACAATTCAGGACAAGGTGAGAGAGCCTGCCTCTAAATGGATCAAGCCTAAATGTGTTTAGCAGATGAGCGCTGGTTCAGAACAACCCGCCGTCCTCTGGTGAGATGAAAAAAGAAGAAAAATCCCCAGAACAGCGGTGCCATGATGTAGATTTCTTAAATATCTCCAGCAGAACGCGGATATTCCTTTTAGCCTTTGTAGTGTCGATGGTATTTTGTGTGTGTGTGTGTGTGTGTGTGTGTGTGTGTGTGTGTGTGTGTGTGTGTGTGTGTGTCCAGGCTGTCCCTGCAGCCAGCACCTGAGGTTGTTTTCTTCGTTTTGGTGTGTGAGCAGTAGTTTTCCACTCTTTAATGACGGCAGCATCTTCTCGTTTGAACGGAGGGACAGTCAGACAGTCCTCCACATGAGGCCTGGTTAGCTCTCCTCCGTGTGGACCGGCAGGATGCCCGTCTCACCTGCCCTCCTCTGGGCTTGGCACCGGTCAAATAGCCGCCCGTCCACTTCCTGATGACAAAGACAGATGGCTGCTGTTTGAATGACGGCTCCTGCCGAGTGCTGCGTCCAGCATATGGCAGCAAACACCTTGTTAAGCGGGCGGTTTCGTAAACACCGTGCACTCCGTGAGCTGCATTTCCATCCAGATATTTAAAATGCGGCTTTTGGAGGTGCCAGTAAGAAATGATGAATGAAAATGTGAAAATATCCAAAAACCAAACTGCCAAGATATCGCAAAAAGAGAGAGAGAGAAAAGAAAAACAAGTTGTTCGCTTCCTTGTGGTGGAAGAGTTGATGTGTCTGTAAAGGGGTTATGCAATAAAGGAGGATGAACACTTTTTTTCTTCTTTTTTTTTTTTTAGCTTCTCCAATGGCAAGTCATTCTTGTCAGTCCTTTCCCATTTTCCTCTAAGATGTTTTTAATGGCGTCGTCTTGCACACAGGACGATTGTTTAATTGCTCAAAATCGGCCAATGGAAACACGCCTGATTTGTGGGGGGGGGGTTTGTTTTGTTTTTTTCAAATGATCAAAACTCGCTTTGTCAACGTCTGACTGGAAATATGATCATTGTTAAAGCTTTGCGTCAGATTTATATGCAAAAACCCTCTGAGAGTCCTAACTGATCAGGGATCACCGGTGTATTCAGTAAACTGCATTGTTTACTGCACTGCTCCAACACGTTGCAGCAGTTTACCACTGTAGCAGTTTTGCTTTTACTGCAACTGCAGAGAAATTGTGAACTTCAGTCAGAGCGATCAGACCACCGCTCTGTAGGGTACATCCTCAGCACACGAGGATCATTTATTCGTATGTGTTTTGATAAGAATCGGCTTTAGCTGTCCGCCTCGGCAAGTGGAGTGGTAGCTGGTTGACCGTCCGTCTTGTTCCTACAACAGATCACGTCCAGAATGAGGAGAACTACGCCCAGGCTCTGGACAAGTTTGGCAGCAACTTCATCAGCAGGGACAACCCCGACCTGGGCACGGCGTTCGTCAAGTTCTCCTCCCTCACGAAGGAGCTGTCTGCCCTGCTCAAAAACCTGGTGAGGCCAAAGTGACAACGTTCATGGAAATCACAGTGCTACTGGAGTGAAAGGCCGAAAGTTGTGTGTTACAGAGTGTACTGTGTGTGTGTGTGTGTGTGTGTGTGTGTGTGTGTGTGTGTGTGTGTGTGTGTGTGTGTGTTTGCCTGAGGAATTCAGCTGAAAAGGACATTTTCCTCGATCCTCTGCACTAATTGTTAAAAAGCCTTGACTGTCGGAGCCATCGTGGCACTGGAGACAGTATAGCTGACTGCTGCATCTCGCTCTTAGCCGTGTCTTTTATTTTCAGACAGGGCTCTTATCCGCCCGCCGTGGATTTCCCCTGACGTTTCTGTTGAATAATGTGTCCTGTTTGAATCCTTTGTGAGTGATTGTTGTTGGAAGAAGAGCCAATCCCTCTCTCTCTCTCTCTCTCCCTCTCTCTCTCCCTTTCTCTTCCTGTGTGGCTGGCAGCGAGATTAGACTCCATAAATACACTCAGCAGAACTAGTGTGTGTGTGTGTGTGTGTGTGTGTGTGTGTGTGTGTGTGTGTGTGTGTGTGTGTGTGTGTGTGTGTGTGTGTGTGTGTGTGTGTGTGTGTGTGTGTGTGTGTGTGTGTGTGTGTGTGTGTGTGCATGCATGTGTTCCTGTGTCCTGAAACCGTCTTAAATCAGCCACCTGTTGGCACTGCCTACATATTGTCTGTCAAAGCCGTAGAAGTGAAATTATCCATTGCATTCCTCCCTATCGTTCATTCTCTCGCTCGCTCTTGCCCCCCCCCCCCCACTTCCCTCTGTCTTTTTCATTTTGAGAAATTTATTGAATGGATTTTTTTTTTTGGCCTCAATAACCGTCCCCAAGGGCCGATGGTATGTGCCTGCACTACAAATGAGTATTGATGCACAGTGTTTGTCCTAGATGCCCAGTATGTGTTACTGAATTCAGTGTAAGCATGGTATAGAGTAAGTCAGCTCTGGGTACTGTGCCGATTTGATGGGATTTGTTACAAGACTACGAACAACGGTCTAGTCAGTCCGTCTCAACTTATGTGAATCGTGCTCAGAGAGAGAGAGCGATAGAGACAGTTTCTAGGATGGGTCCTGAGAGCACATCGACAGTCAGGCATCCCGCCAGGAGGAGATTGATTCTGACGTGGGCCATATGCACCAGAGGCACTTAAGAAACACATTAGCGTCCATTAAGTGTTGTTTATTTCCTTGACCATTTCTGTGTGTTTGTGTGGACTTGGCTGAAGACAACTGGCACTTAAATGCTTAGCTCTGTTGTAAATGACCTTGCTGATTGTAATGGATGGAGCCGCTGAGCACAGGGGCGGTAACTTGATCCGCGGGCCGCGGCGACGCTTTGCACACGCCTCAATAGGAGGAACTTGCTCTCTGCTGTCAAGAGGCATAATGCTTTAACTTCACGTCATCACGTTTGCTGACCTCTTGAACGGCCTCCGCTATGATACACCGAGTTAACTCGGTGAAACAAGCACATTATAGAGTTTGATAATGATAACGTGTATTTATTTGGCACCTCTCTGGAAGCCCAAGGTCATCTAACAGTGGGATAAAAGGAACACGGGGATTACAATCATAGAAATAAACACAGGCACACGGGGTCAACATAATGACGTCAGCTGCTGAGAATAGATGTGTTTTGATTCAGTTAAGTATTGAACTTTATGTCGTCATTCAAGTCATCATTAAAGCTTATCTAAAAAGGATCGCTGATATCCTCCCTCTTGTCTGCAAGCCAGACATTGTACAGTTGAATGTAGGATCCCTGTCTCACTCGCTTTCCTTGTTTCCTCCTTTCATCCCCCAGCTAACTCAAAAGGGGTGAGGAATTAAAATTCAACCCCGGTGGCCCAGGGAGCAGATTTACTCCCTTCAGGACACCACTGAGTGGCTTGTGGTGACAATGTAAGGTACTCCACATGATGGCCTTGTTGCCCCAGCACAGACCTGGAGGTTGCAATTTGCATGACACTAGAGGGGTAAGAATATACACAGTCCACAGTCCAAAGACACGTAGGTCCGGTGAATCGGCCATACTAAATTGCCCGTAGGTGTGAATGTGTCGGCCCTGCGATGGACCGGCTGTCCGTCCAGGGTGTCTCCCCGCCTGCTGCCCAGTGACTGCTGGGATAGGCTCCAGCATCCCCGTGACCCTGATTAGGATAAGTGGCTTGGATAATGGATGGATGGATGAACTTTGTGTTGAATGCTATGACAGAAAATATTCATCCGTGATCTCATTTCTGCGATGAAAACTGATCGATGAGTTCGCCGTTTGTTGGAATAGGGATTCGGACGAGACAGTCGGGCAGGTGTTGAACCTGTTTTAGCCATTGTAGTAAAGGCATGTGGTATATTCTTGTCAGAAAGTGGAAAAAACAACTGCCACTGTGATCTGAGAAATGGTTTTGGGGATTTTGCGGTTAACACAGGTCTCAGCAGAGTTCATTTTGATCTGATGAAAAACGGGTCTTCTATAAATCAAAAATAACCGGAGGTCACAGTGTTTGGTCACTTATGGCCATAGCTAATTTTGCTCCAGCCAAATTGTAACTCTCCCTCCCCATGTATGTTCCTTCACAGCTTCAGAGCCTCAGCCATAATGTGATCTTCACCCTGGACTCGCTGCTGAAGGGGGATTTGAAAGGCGTGAAGGGGGTAAGATTGATCGTCAAACCGTTGCACTTCCGAACACTCTTCTCATTCCCTTTCCTTCTCTTCTGTGGTCGGTGGGGGGTGGTTGGGGGGCTCGGGAGGGCTGAAAGTCCCCCCCCCCCCCGACAAGGAATCTCCTCATTTATCTCTTGACCGCTGCATGGAGGAACATACGTGTCCTGTGTGTGTGTCTCTGTCTGAAAGTGAGAAGGGCAAGATGGCGGGGCAAGAGGGGAGAAAAAGGGGTTGGGGGGAGTTACAAGTTGAAGTCCGCCTCTGTTTGAAAGACCCCACTGTAAATCTTGGGGGAGTAAACACTGTCCTTGTGTTGTGCTTGAGGCGCGCGTGTTGTTAAAATGGGTCATGAACCCATGAGGCTTGGGGATACAAAAGGGACGTGTCATCTACCGGCCTCGCAGGAAATGAAATAAATCATGTGGGGGTGGGCTGTGACGGAGAGTCAGATCTGCGAATCACTCTGACTCCGTATTGACCTCGTTGTAATTGGCTGACATTTGTCCCTCCATTTTTTTTCCTTCTTCACAGGACATAAAGAAGCCCTTTGACAAAGCATGGAAAGACTACGAAGCCAAGTTGTAAGTGTGCTGTTACTGTGTGCGATTGGAAATCTACATAGGTATCCCGAGCATCACATCTGTTTTTCAGTTTACTGTAATGTATAATGTTGATTTGCCGCTAGGTAGGGATCTTGTGCATGCCGTCCCGAAATGTTGTTGTTGTTGAACACAGTGCTTCACACATCACGCGAATGAGTCAGCCAAGTGCTTTCCTCTGAACATCCTGCTTTTCCTACTTAGTACAAAGATAGAGAAGGAGAAACGGGAGCACGCCAAGCAGCATGGGATGATCCGCACGGAGATCACCGGGGCCGAGATCGCCGAGGAAATGGAGAAGGAGCGACGCCTCTTCCAGCTCCAGATGTGCGAGGTCTGTAACCAGTGCAGACTGCTAGCCATTAAGCCGCCCCTCTCATTGTAGGTCTCAGTGGGTTGGAGCATCTACATCTGCTAGATCAGGGTTTGTTTTTTTTTTTATCCTCGCCAGGCGATAGCCTGGAGGGGATTATGCATTTGGTCGTGTGTGTGTGTACATGTGTGTGTGCGTGTGTGTGTCTCCGTGGCTAATCTCGCAAACCACTGGGCCTATCAGCCCAAAATGTTTTGTGCACAGTTATGACTGTATGATCAAGAACCTCTCGTAGTAGCGGTGATGAAAAACTTTCAGAAAATGTTTGTTCTCGCTATCGCCACTCCCTCTCTTCATTCACTCTCTAGCTCGCTCGACCAGTGCTCCTCTCTGTCGCTGCACACATGCGCACAGTTGACGTAGCTCGGGCAGCGACTATCAAAACCAAAACATTAGTATGTATTCGGGTATGAGTGTTGAAAGTAAACGAGATGTTGGTCATATTTCACAAGTAGGAAACTCATTCAGTGCTGATCTCAGCACAGGAGAACTGGAGGAACACTGGATGAACCAAAAATTCACCTTATTCACCTCGCTGTCATGTTTGTTAAACTGACATCATGAGGGGGATTAGACGTGGAAGTGCCATAGACTCTGATGTTAAATCTCTGCTATAAAATACGATTTCAAGGGTAGGATTAATCATAGTCACAGCTGGAAAGCACCTCAGGAGTTGCAATAAAACATTTCCCATGGCTGAGCTATGTTTTCTTACCGTCGTTTTATTGCTTTAGAATGAATGAACGTCATTTGCATTCAATCATGAAAACCGTGACGGTTAAACACATCTGAAATCTTTTAATAAGGGCCCCTTCTCCCAGTAGACAAAAAAAAAGGGGGGTGGTTTGTCGCCAAGTCCAAGTCCGAAGGGGATACGCCTGGCAGAGATCTGTACTCTGCTGAGTGCACTCTCCTAGTTTTTTATTTGTACATGGTGGAGATAGAAGGGAAGTCTTGCGCCAAAGTTCCTGAACTGGACTCCAAGTTAGGATGCTGGGATCAGTACCCAGTTATTGTTTCTTATGCCTAGTCCACACATACATGGGTATTTTTGAAAATGGGGATTTTCCCGCTTCGTTCTTAAAAAAAAACTCCATTCACACAAGCACCGTTTAAAAGGAAAAATCTCTGTACAAATGAAATTGCCAAAAACATGCTATGCAAGGGCAGCACGGTGGCGCAGTGGTTAGCACGGTCGCCTCACAGCAAGAAGGTCCTGGGTTCGAGCCCCAGGGTAGTCGAACCTTGGGGGTTGTCGCGGGTCATCCTCTGTGGAGTTTGCATGCTCTCCCCATGTCTGCGTGGGTTTCCTCTGGGTGCTCCAGTTTCCTCCCACAGTCCAAAGACATGTAGGTCAGGTGACTCGGCCGTACTAAATTGTCCCTAGGTGTGAGTGTGTGTGTGTGTGTGTGTGTGGGCCCTGTGATGGAATGACTGCTGGGATAGGCTCCAGCATCCCCGCAACCCTGAGAGCAGGATGTGTGGTTTGGATAATGGATGGATGGACATGCTACTCCATCTATCCATCCATTATCCAAACAGCTTATCCTTACTCAGGGTTGCGGGATGCTGAGCCTATCCCAGCAGTCATTGGGGACATGCTACACAACACAATGAATGTGCTGCCAAGAGTATGCCAAACCAACAGGTGGCGATATAACCCTAACCCTAAAGCCATGTAGGCCAATAAGAAGCCTGAGAAAAAGCCAACAGGCCAAAAATCCCATTATCCCTGTCTACACGCTAACGCTGAGAATGGAGTTTCTGAGACTCTTCACCCTGGAAGTAGTTTTCCAAAAGATCAGTTTTCAGTTACCTAAAACGCTGTTTGCGTGTGGACGAAAAGCCGAAACGCATAGAAAAAACCTATGTTTTCAAAAATACCCATGTATGTGTGGACTAGGCATTAGTGATAAGAAAGCAATTGTAAAGTGAAACTGTTGAGCATGGGGGGAGTGCAGAATGACTTAAATCCTATGGCGAGTAACCCCCAAAACGCCATTTATATAGCAGTATTTTTTTATTTTATTTTTCCAGAATTAGCCACGTAATATGAAGTGATGTATTTTAGAAAATTGCTGCACTATTCAGTGGCGGCCCTGCTCATAATTTGTGCAAAAGTACTTGCAATTTCGGTGTATATTTGCTAATTAACATTCATGAACTTTTCCCTCGAAAGCCTGAAAATTGCTTTACAGAAATTTATGGCTTCGCTAACTTGGCAAAACGCAAACTAGCACTAACATGACTATGAAAAAACACTTACGAGAGAGCAAAACCCGACGATAAAAGTATGAAAGCTGTATAGTATGAAAGTAGGCACGTATATTACTGTAAAAGTCAATTTCCTTGCATGTGTCGAAACACATTGTCATGCTGAGAGTGTCTGTATATAATCAAAACCAGACAGCGTCGGTTAGCTGTAATGCTAGCACTGCCACACTTGAAATTGTGTTCATATGAAGCAGTTTTTGGTCAGGCTGACAAAAAAGCTAGTATTGGATACCAGTTAAAAGGGTTCCTAATAATTCCTAAACTAAATTGCATGTTGGGATATTTTCTTTCCTTTTAATAAACAATTTTAGCATTTTAGCCTAATGGACTCCCAGTCATTCTCGGCGAATCTGTGCGCCCTGACTTATCGACGCCTAGTGGCAAAGGCTGTATTGCAGCTTCAATATAATTTTCAAACTATATCTCAATTTCTTCAATTATATGCAAATCAAATTTATATGATCAAATAAATCAGAGATTTGGCCTTTAAGTCACACAGGGACAAAACGATTCGTTAAAAGACTGAAACGTCAAATATACAGGTTAACACTCAGCCTGGCGTGCGTGATGGATTAATATAGTAGCGCCTTTAAATGGGTCTTTTACTGATCGCTGTTCAACTCGATTTCAAGCCGGAGCTGATTTTGTTTTCTTTGACAGCTTGGTTTAGTAAGCAGCTAGTTGGACTCTGAAACACACTTATAGCTCTCAGTCGAGAGATGACAAAGGGTCCAACTTATGTAGCTGTGCTCCACGGATATTAATGTGCTGTCTATTACTGTCAGCCGTTTCCATGTACTGTGGGTTTTGTTTGACAGTCTTTTGTTGAATGTACCTACAACGAGAGAGCCAGAGCCATTGGCTAGAATGAATAGGAGTCATTGGATCTGACTTAGGAAATTGCCGAGATGAATGTTAAGTTGCTCATTGGCCGACATACTCGCCTTGTAAAGCTATTCAATCATACTGCACTTGCCACGCACACTTCTTAAACACTCCACCGGTCGTATAATTTTGTTTGCCTTGCCTTGGAAGCTGTCCTCAATTGTGACATTGTTTGACCTCTGCTTGGCAGCGGTGCTAATTTGCTGTACTCAGGATAGTGTGGGTGAAGGAGAGTCATGTGTAAAATTTTCTACACTGTCAAACCAATGTGGGTTAGGTATGTTCCTCCGAATACCAGAACACACTGTGAGAGACTGAACACGATTCACTTCACCTTGCCAAAGATCGCTGCTGGTGGGCGTTTTTTGCGCCTACTCCTCGTTTTACTTTTCAGCATGTGAGCCGCTCTTGTTGTTTTTTTTAACCCCCTGATAATTATGTAATGCAGCAATCTAGCTTATTACCTCGAGCCTGTACGGCAGTAGTTTAATTAAAGCACTTAAACTTTGACTTACTGAAGTCGTTTACCTTCCTCGTATTTACGATGCGGGGAGATGTTCTTTCCCTGTATGGAAATTAGTGTCCCGCTGCATTTCCGTTGTATTCGCTGTTGGTGGTCACAAGCATTCTCGGCAAACTCGCGTGAGACCTTTTGAGCTCTGCCAAGCTGATCTGCGCCCCAATTAAAGCAGCTTAGTAGTATCATCGCAGTCCAGCTCTGTTTGTGTTTCTTAATAGATGGCATTTACCCGGCAGGTTTGTCATAAAGGGCTTTTGCAGAACGCAAGGGGCACAAAAATTGATTAACCCAAGGATGATTAAAAAATGTGGGAAAAAAAAACGAGAGAGAGTGACAGGGCAGTGTAAATATTGCAGATTTAGTATGCAGAGCTGTGGTGCTTTACCTAAATCAACATCCAAGAGGTCTGGAAACACCAGTGCTGCTGTTGTGTGTCGGGACAGTGTGACAGCAGCACAATCTGTTCATCTTCCTTAACCTAATTTCTTTCCTGCCTGCTTTCTCTCCCTCTCTCTCTTCCTCTTTTGCCTGCTGCCTCGCTCCCTCTCTCTCGCTCACTGGCTCCCCGTGTTACTCAATCGCCAGATTAGAGGATGCTCTCGCTCTTTCATCCCACGCTGCGAAGGCAGCGTGGAAAGGCAGTGCTCAGCAGGCTGCATTATTTTTCCCAGACAAGGCACTGCGAGCATTGCGGCTCATTCACACAATGGGCCAAAACATGCAGTCACGTCAGCCCTCTCCCAACACACTAAAACCCACACAAGGCTCAGACAAAATGTGGATAATCTCCCATCCCCAGTGAGTACTCTCAGGCAGACAAAAGAAAAACACATGTGTGTGTATATGCACACGCAACACTCAAATTTGCGCACGTGCGAATGTGCACGTGCCCACATACACATTCAGTCTGTATTGCATGATAAGCAGTAATAGGGAGCTTGTATAGGAGCGTCAGAAGCGTCACATAGGCATTGTGGAATAGATTAATTTTTTCTGCTGTGCTGTAAATGGTCTTAAGCTGAGACTTTGCAAACTGCTATGAACTGGCACGCCACAGGATCAATTCAGCTTTAAGATTATCTTTAAATTATTTGTTTAGCAGCCACTCTGTCTGGAGACTTTTTCATTGGCTTTAGACTCCGCGTCCAAGTCAAAGAAGCAACTCATGTTATCTTTGTATGCCGAGCAAATGGAAAGCATCGCCGTATAAATACACAGCAGACGGCATAATCCTTGTTATACTTTAAAAGCATGACTGCGGTGCCAGAATTACAAAATTAGATTGAACTTTTCCACATCTGTCTTCAACTTGCAGTACCTGATCAAAGTGAACGAGATCAAGACCAAGAAAGGGGTGGACCTCCTCCAGAACCTGATCAAGTATTACCACGCACAGTGCAAGTAAGTGCCACCTCCGTCCAAAATGGGAGCTTCTCCTCTTAGCATAGCATGTGAGCCCCCCCCCCCACACACACACAACATCGTGTAGATCACAGCCCATGAGACATGCGTGATTACTTTCTAAATGAGCAACTGTATGCTCCCTGTGAAAGTGGTTAGCTCTCACTCTCTCTCTCTCTCTCTCTCTCTCTCTCTCTCTCTCTCTCTCTCTCTCTCTCTCTCTCTCTCTTTCTCCCCCCCCCCCCCAACACACACGCGTTTCATAACTCCTGAATGCTCAATGCGCTCCCATCTGCATGATTCAAGTCTTTGGGACGCAGTGTCAGATTTAGCACTCATAAATATGCACAGGTCATCACACAGATACCTTTTGACAGCTGTGGGGTTTTGTGGGTAAATAGTGGGCGTCACACCCGCTGAATGCCAACACCGCGATGCATGGAGGCCGTGACAGAATGACAATTTTTTTTTCGCAGCGTTGCTAGGTCCTGTCATAACAGCGGGCCAAAACAATGCACTTCCCTGGTAATCTACTCAACCTGGGCCTGAAAGGCTGAAGCGATGACAGACTAAAAAAAAAAAGAAGAAAAAAAAGTGCGGGATGGAAATGAAGGAAGCGGTGTGTGTGACTGACTGTTACGATGATACATAGGAGAGAGTGGGTAATGGCTTTTACAGCTAATATTAAGTTGGAATCGTTTATTTGAATCAGAATCACTTTCATGGCTAATAGTGCAGTAAAATGTACAGGAATTTGTTGCGGTCACATGAGTGAGAAGACTTCCACTGGTTTTGAAATACTCTTACCCATTCCAGTTGTTTGCTGCAGTATTAGGTGAGCAAAGATGTGCACCAAGTACTTTTTTTTGGTCAAAGTGGAGTAAAAAAAATTAACGTGTGAAAGTATAAATTTCAGATAAAAGGGAAATGTAGCTGAATCAGCAACTAGTATTTCAATATTTACCCCGTTTCCTCTCTGGAGCAAAATTTTCTTGGCATAGATATACATTTTCTTAGCTCAAATTTCTTCATCTTTCATCCGCGATATCTCATGCTGAGGTTTGACGATGAGAGTCGTATTCTGCTTCTTAATGCTGGAGCACAGAGGAACTTCTCCATCACCGATGGATGACATTTAAATCCCTGTCTCTAGAGTTTCAACGGAAAAAAAACAAAACAAAACTGTCAGCTCTCCATCAATATATCTAAAAGTAAAGCGGGTACACTCCACAGTAAAGTGGAAGGAAATGTAAAGTACACAGACACTACTGCCCGTTGATAGACAAGAGTACGATGATTGACTTCAAGTCAATTTTTGAAGAGTAAAAAAGGTAGTGTTCACGTGCACCTCATGGCCATCATATTAAAAACGGCGTTATACGCTGTATATGAACACACATGCCGGAAGGGACAGCGGTATGGACACACGGAGAGTTTGACTAGGCAGGATGGATTTGTGCTCTGGAGACATGGTGGTCCCTAGATGTACCCGTGGAGGGAAGTTGAGGTGCGGGGAGGATGTGGCAGAGGATGCAGGGTAAAAACGAAGGCAAAGGGGGAATCCATAAAACGGAGAAGAGTGTATGCGAGAGAGCCAAAAGGCAGAATGAGAGGTCATTAGTAGTGATTTGTGGCCGCGGGCCTGCATTTGAGATGTCTCCCCCGGTCAGATCCATAATGGATTACAGGATGTGCTAAGCAGGTCTGGAATCTACTATGGACAGTGCCAGTTGAGCTCTATGTGCCAAGAGCCAAAGGCACAAGGGCAATCGGCGCTATACATTAAACATAAGCCACACCAGTTTCGCTGTCATTCTCTCTCTTGATTTAGAGTTAAGGTTAGGGTTACCCTTAACCATAATGACCTTGGGAGTATTTCATAACGGTTGACATCTATGATGTAGAAGCTATCGCTAAATGACAGCCATTTGTTCAGATGAAAACTGATGTCAGTTGAATTCACATGTGCCTCGATTACTCTCCAGTTTCTTCCAAGATGGCTTGAAGACGGCGGATAAGCTGAAGCAGTACATTGAGAAACTGGCAGCTGATCTCTACAATGTAAATATTCACACAAATCCTTTTTTTTTTTATCCTTTCCATCCTGTCTACGCCGCTGCCTGCTTTCATGTGATGCAGCATTTTGAGGCTGAATGAGAGCTGATTGTTTGTGAGTCATCTGAAAGTGTGTGTGTCTGTGTGTTTGTGCGAAAGTGAAATGGGGAATTACACAGTCTGTGGAATCTGTGGTAAGAAAACTGGTAATACCAATGTTGTTGCTGTGTTGCTGTTACCACATCGATTAGCTGGTGATGCTCTGTGTGTGTGTGTGCGCGCGTGCGTGCGTGCGTGCATGTGCAGAGGCAACCATCAGCGTGTGTGTATAAGCACACATTTACCTCAGCTAAAATTGTGTGTCAATCCCGTCGCAGATCAAACAAACTCAGGACGAGGAGAAGAAACAGCTCACCGCCCTCCGAGATCTGATCAAGTCCTCTCTCCAGCTGGATCAGAAGGAGGTAGGCAGGTCAAACCAGGCCACAGCTGGCCAGATTCACACCCACAGCAGATGAAACCCAACCACGGCAGGCAAACGTTAAACATTACGACTGCACTCCACTGGGTTTTGTGCGGACATATGTACCAAAACAGCTTGTACACTTTGAAAAAAAAGGAAAAAAAAGAAAGAAGAGTGAATCTGTGCCACTTTTCACATCTCAGACCCGAGCATGTCAGGGTCCCAATTAGAGTCTTGTAGTCCAGAGCGAGCGGCCAGTGCTGTACCATGCTGGTAGCCAGTGTGTGGTAGGCTTTGCTGGTGACCAGCGTTGTGCCTCACTGGCTGCTCAGTGGAGAGCCCCTCACTGCCTGCCTTAACACCACATTAGGCCGAGCAATGCACACGCGCACCTGACAACGCGGCACACCATCTACACCGAAACACCACCGTGTTTTATTTTTTCTCGTTCAATCACGTTCCTAAGCACCCCAGGTTCTCACGCGCACTGTAACATTTCACGCTAACGCTGCATGTTCAATGTAGTCTTGACAGTCTGCACAGTACTTAGTGCGTTCGTTTTTTTAAATTCACACTTCCTGTGCCCTCCCCTTGTTCATCGCACCCACAGCGGAGAGCCCTGCTTTTAGCTGCAGCTCACCGAGAACGCTGTTCTCAATAGACAGACAAAAAGGCTCACAAGCGAGACAATCTCTCACACCCGTCACCCCACACCTGAGTTGGATCTTTCACACCTGTCCCCTCTATCTCCCCTCTGCTTTCTTGCCTGTCTGGAATCAAGTCCAGAAGAGTAAGTCCTGGTGCACGTATGAGCATGCTGGCCTCCGTCGTGCTTGACCGTAGAATGGTTTGACCTCTGAAGGGATGTTTTAGAGCATGCTCTCTAGGTTCCTCATTTCTGTGCCAGTACACTCCATTTACAGACCCTGCACCCCGACTACAGATGATCAGCTTATTGAGTGCGTGTAGGCATATGGGAGTGTGTGTGCGTGGGTGTGTGTGCACGCGTGTGGTTGTTTGTGCTTGTGAGAGTGTGTTTGCATGATCTAAACAAAGGGTCTAACCTGCACGCAGTATGATTGTAACACTCACATTTTGTTTCTCTATGTGTGTGTGTGTGTGTGTGTGTGTGTGTGTGTGTGTGTGTGTGCGCGCACACTTGTGGTGTGTGTCTATACGTATGCATTTGTGTTCATTTGCACAGGATTCACAGAGCAAGCAGGGCGGCTACAGCATGCACCAGCTGCAGGGCAATAAGGAGTTTGGCTGCGAGAAGAAAGGTTATCTGCTGAAGAAGAGTGATGGGTAAGCCACTGGATCGGACTCATTGTTTCAAGTCATGCTGTTGTGCGATTCTCACACTGAAGTGTACCTTTCCAACTAGCACGGTACAATAATTTGATCATGTGGTTTATAATTACAATACATAAGTGAATATATTTGTAGTTGCATTAGAATTACAGTGTGTATGTACTGTATGTGCACATGACTCAATCCCCTTAATGTTGTTTGCCCCCCCCCCTCCATCTCCGCCCACCCCTCTCACCCCCACCCCCCAGGCTGAGGAAGGTGTGGCAGAGGAGGCAGTGCTCAGTAAAAGGTGGCATCCTCACCATTTCTCACGCTACGGTAAGTGGAGCTCACAACAGAGGCATGTGTACACACATGCGCATGCACACACATATACACAACAGAACTCCCTGAACCCCCCCCCCCCCCCCTCCACACACTCCCCTTGACGGTGCGAGTCAAAGGGAGAGCATCGTGCAGGGAGGTGGTGTCGAACATTCTCAATCTGGAAGCTGGCAGAGCGGAATTGACATAGATGGGTTGTCATAGCAACCCCCCTCTCCTCCGTCCCCCCTCTCCTCCCTTCCCTCCCTGTGCGCCTGCCGAGCCAGGGTGACTCATCTGTGAATATGAGGATGAGTGTCTGTGCTGGCACTTTCTGTGGCTTTGTAGACCCAGGTCCCTGCTCTTACGCAACACCAAGGACTTTTCACGGGGGGAAACACTCTGCCCCCTTTTGGCCGACATGGATTTCGGAATTCTTAAATGAACCTACCGTGTTACTGTTCTGTATGGCTTGCTTTCATTCAAAATTTAATCTACCCCGGTGTAACACGAGAGGATCTTTAGGATCTTACCACAATGAGTCACCGTATCCGATTGTGGTGGAGTGAGTAGCACTGGGTGTCACAACGAGTATTTTGAAAATCAGTCCTACCTCAAAATACTGGTTCATTTTATAAAATTTTTCTGATGCTACCTTAAAGGGAGATTACACTTGTAGATGGTTGTCTGTTGCTTTATGGTTGCAAAGACATGCCCAACATCTAGTCTAAATCTGATATTGGAGAGTGATGGGGATTTTTGTTGTCGTTTTGCTGTCATTTTATTGTTGTACTTTACACATTAAGTGTTTAATAATCCCAAAATGACTCCGAGCACTAGCCACATTCATTGTTGATGAGCAACAGGCCTACTAATACATTTAGCTGGTTATCTTTTAAGGGTTGGGCACTCAGAGGGCTAATTTACAAACAGACGTAGTTAGTCCGACTGGACATTACATCACAGGGAGGATAAGCACCAGCGGAATAGTGATCATGTCTGTGACCTTGAGCCCATGCCATGTCCAGATTTACCGTTTTTCACTGTCAGAGTGTTGCTGTTTTTAAGCTTTGTGCAGCCAGTCCCCAGCTTCGTGACACAGTTACCGTCTATCAGTTGTGGCTCTGTGAATGCTATTGTCTGAGATACAGTAGGTCTTTTTGCTTCGGTTGAAGGAGATAAATGTTTAACCTGCCAGTCTTCTGTTGACCCACAGAGCTAGGAGGAATTATAATTGTTCCTTTCAGTCTGGAAGTTGTTGGCTGCCACTCCAAGATTTTCTTTTTAGCCCTTGCGGTCGCTGAACTCTAGGCGACTCTGGTTAACATGGCGTGTGGCCAGCCCTGCCAGCCAAGCCCCAAGGCTATTCTCAGCCTGTTAGCATTTCATTAGCACGTGCCCTCGCGCCTCGCTGGCTGGACACAGGGACAAGACAGGGGCCAGGCTGCTTTGTGCCAGCTGGGCCCATTCATTGTTACAGTAGCTCTCTCTGCCAGAACAGTTAAAAGCCTTGCCTGGGACCTCGACTTTCGCTTTCTAGCTTAGTGATAATTTCATCATTAATTTCGCCAGAGCACACACAAGTATTTGGGTCAAAACCAAGGAGCTTAGCATTCGATGAGCGTGTTACAGTCTTGATATTGGTATGGTAGTCAGTATTGCCTCGTGTAAGTTACTGTACATTGACTTCTTTTCTGTCTCCACCATTTTGGATGGATGAGAAAATTAGTTAGATGGATGGATGCTGTAGAAAGTTCTCTTATTGTCCTGAGAGAGGAAATTATTTTCCACAGTAATTTTTTCCGCAAGCAGCACATGCAACCCAGGGGAAAAATTTACACTGTGAGTCATGCACAGCACAACAAAGACACTTGACAAAAACAGAAGCATTGTGATTTGCTCAAACAGGAAAATGAAGATACATAATTGGGGCAAGAGAGTTGCCAGTGCGGCATGGTGGCCCAGTGGTTAGCACTGTTGCCTTACGGCAAGAAGGTCCTGGGTTCGACCTCCGGGGTTGTCCACCCTTGGGGGTCATCCCAGGTCGTCCTCTGTGTGGAGTTTGCCTGTTCTTCCTGTGTCTGCGTGGGTTTCCTCTGGGTGCTCCGGTTTCCTCCCCCACAATCCTAAGACATGTAGGTCAGGTGAATCAGACTTACTAAATTGTCCCTAAGTGTGAATGTGTCTGCCCTGGCATGGACTGGCGATCTGTCCAAGGTGTTTCCCCGCCTTCCGCCCTATGACTGTTGGGATAGACTCCAGTATTCCGTGACCCTAATTAGGATAAGTGGCTTGAAAAATGGAAAATGGATGGGTGGAGATGCCAGTGGAAGGGTTCAGAGATGGAAGACGGACACAGTTTAGTGGAGCCACAGGGTTCCGTTCATTTACACTCTGTACACAGTCCAATGTCTTTTCTGCACACTGCACGGGCCGGTGCTCAGCGGTGCTGGGGACTGTCTTTCTCGCGTCCGTCTTCCTCTCTCTGTCTCTAGCTTTTGCCTGTGTCTGCTTACGATTTCATGTGTGTCCGTGTCAGTCCGGGACCCAGCCCCACTGCAGAACATAAAGCATGGCACGTTAATTGAGCACACCTGAGGCCCATCGCTAATCAAACACTATCTGTCCCGCGACCCACGCTCCCTCTTTCTCCACTTGCAGGTGAAGCTAAACCAAACCCTGCTAACACATTAATTTTTTCTTGTTCAAGTAGTCTTGGTGTGTTATTAACACATTCAAATAATAAACAAATATGAATCAGCAACTATACAGTGACCGCAACTAACACACAAACATGCGTACCAACTGAGCAACCGCACGGCAGCCTACCCTTGTATAATCCCAACTTTGTGTTGTGTGTGTTTGTGTTCATGTGTGTGTGTGTGTGTGTGTGTGTGTGCGGGCTTCCAGTCCAACAGGCAGCCCGTCAAACTCAACCTGCTCACTTGCCAGGTCAAGCCCAGCGGCGAGGACAGGAAGTGCTTTGATCTCATTTCTCGTAAGTGACAATGCATTCACACACTTTTCGCTTCACACTTATCAACGCCCCCAAAGTACTTTGGTAATGTAAGTTTTAACATGAAGCTGAAATGGGAAGACTGGGGTTATGGGTTACTGAGGGATGCTATGCACCCCATGACATACTATTTTCAGACAGGGGGCAAGACAGGTATCATACTCACAGGTGTCAATACAGGATACCTGACACTGTCCGGTGTTGTTGCATGAGGACAAAGACCTCCTGCACCTCCTGTACCGCTCCTCTGTCCCAAGGCATCCCCCAGGGTTCGGTGCTTGGTCTTCTCCTGTTCATCCTTTACGTGCGCCCCCTTGGTAACGTCATACATCGTCATGGTCTCCACTTCCACTGCTACACTGATGACGTCCAGCTCTACATCTCCCTCCCCAAATGCATCAGAGACCACACCGATCTGTCCATGATCAAAACATTCATCAAAACTCACCTTTTGAGAATTGCTTCTAATGTATGATTAACGTTGTGTGTTACGTGTTTTTGGTGTATTGCATTTGGTTTTTTATCTTATGTAAAGTGTCTTTGTGTACCTTGAATAGTGCTATACAAATAAAATGTGTTGTTATTATTATTATTAGATCAGAGCCTACGTTTCGATTAACCTTTCTCATGCTTCCTGTATTTCTGCAGATAACCGGACATATCACTTCCAAGCAGAGGATGAACAGGAGTTTGTCATGTAAGTGTTTCGCAGTCAAAACACAGAGCAACTTGTTTTCTCATGCTGCTAAAAGAAGGGCGAATGAAAAATACGGTTTCCTCAGCTTTTGTATGCCTTAATCAAGGTGTCAACTGGCTAATGAAGGAACGCAGATGAAAATATGCTGTTTAGAGGTGATAAGCAGTCTTTATTTGCATGGAGAGAAAAGTACATATACACATAGAACATTTCTTTTTCTTTCTTTTTTTTTAATTTCCCCCCTTTTTTTCCTCCCCAATTGTATCTGATCAATTACTCAACTCTTCCAAGCCATCCTGGTCGCTGCTCCACCCCCTCTGCCAATCCGGGGAGGGCTGCAGACTACCGCATGCCTCCTCCGATACATGTGGAGTCGCCAGCCGCTTCTCCTCACCTGACAGTGAGGAGTTTCACCAGGGGGGACGTAGCGCATGGGAGGATCACGCTATTCCCCCAAGTTCCCCCTCTCCCTTGAACAGGAGCCCTGACCGACCAAAGGAGGCGCTAGTGCAGCGACCAGGGCACGTACCCACATCCGGCTTCCCACCCGCAGACACGGCCAATTGTGTCTGTAGGGACGCCCAACCAAGCCGGAGGTAACACGGGGATTTGAACCAGTGATCCCCTTGTTGGCAGGCAGTGGAATAGACCGCTATGCTACCCGGACTCCCCCAACATAGAACATTTCTAATTAAGTTTTAAGAGTTTCCCCATCCCATAATAATACTGTATGAAGTAAATCTACTGTCTGTTTAATAATGTATGAATGTGTGTTTAATGCACTTAGGTAATGTATGCTGTCAGTGTGAGGACTGAAACTGTTGTAGCTGTGCCATATAACTTGCACATGCTATGTCTCTATCTTGTCCCAGGGGATTCAGTTCAGTGACAACCTACCACCCACCCCCCCACCACAAACCCCCATCATTCCCAGTCTGTCGTGCAGCTCCAGTTGTGGAGGCGGCCCTTAGCGCCAACAGCCTCTCCATCACAAGATAGTGCAATGAAATATTTAGCGTTCCATATGCTTGGTGCTTTGTGCCATTAAGCTGCCACTCAGTCTCACAGGGTGCACGTTGCACGTAGACCTGCCAGCTGTTGGGCGCAGGTTCTTTACGCCTACACTTCTTCCTGTGAAGTTGTCTCATTTTACTTGGCCTCTGGGGTGCGCACATGCGAAACACAAGCTCACACACACATCGGCTTACACAGCCCCCCCACCCCCTGGCCGCCTTCTGAATCTGCATAGAGCAGGGCTTCTTAAAGTCCGGACCTCAGGCCGCATCCGGACCGAACGGGAAGTCAATCCAGACCCAGCCCATACCTTGTGTTATGAATACAGTACGTTATGAAGTGTAACCTTTTCAATTTTGTGTGTTGTCGTTGTCGGGTTCACGTGTTAATGTTAGTATTTGCTTTGGGGTGGTCAGAAGCTTTTACTGATTTTACAGTAACGTAACGAGTGTACTCCTCGCCAACACGAGTAACGCCATCTTCACTTCACCTGGTTCACTGTCGCTCTGCTCCATGTGTGTATGTGTGTGTGTGTGTGGGGGGGGGGGTCCTGCCCTCGTTGAAACAGAGCAGAGGAGGGAAACTAGCATGACCATAAATGAAAAGAAGGAGTAGCCTACCGGTGCGCGAGTTTTCGTGCGGGTTAGAGCCAATCAGAGGCAGAGTAGGGCGGGTCTTCGCAGAACAGCGTCAGTGTCTCCAGCTAGCAAGCACGCCGTTTGTGCTTAGGTCCGAGCAACTGACTGCTGCCAAGGAACGCCATTTCTGCCACTAGGCTCGAACGTATTTTGGCAGTCCTGAACTTGAATGTCTGTTGCTGAAAAGTTGTAAGTGAGTTGATCTAATGTTATTTTGTTATCGCCAGTAGATCCGGACCCCCGACCTTGAATAAAAGTCAGATGTGGATCTTTGCGTAGTAAGTTTGAGAACCCCTGGCACAGAGGCTTGATTGACAGCCATAGAGTCGGGGCTGACGTCAGGCTAGCTGAGCCCAGTGTGTATGTGAGCACCGGGGGTTGTGGAGTGTGTAGGGACAAAAGTTGTTTTAAAAACTTTGTTTGAAAGGAACCCTCTTCCTGTATGCCTTATCTCTAATGACCTTGTGTGTTTTGTTGGGTTTTATATACGTCTATATAGATGTGTGTGTGTGTGTGTGTGTGTGTGTGTGTGTGTGTGTGTGTGTGTGTGTGTGTGTGTGTGTGTGTGTGTGTGTGTGTGTGTGTGTGTGTGTGTGTGTGTGTGTGTGTGTGTGTGTGCGTGCGTGTGCGTGCGTGTGTGTGCGTGCACGCTTGTGGACATGTATAGGTGAATGTGTGTGTTTTTTATCATTGTTCTTCTACTGCATAATAAATGTCTACATACAAAGAAAGCACAAGAAATTTCTATGTAGACAAATTGACATACCTCGCTTTAAATAGAGGCTCTTTTTGGACAAAGTGGTTGTTGTGTGTCAGGACTGGAGCTGGGTTATATTTAGGCAAAGGGCTAGTACCATTGTGTTGTACTCTGTGTGTGTGTGTGTGTGTACACAAGTATGTTTAAAGGAGAATGAAAACTGACTTAGCTTTTGGAGGAGTTGAAGCAGCTACTGTGTGGGCATCCGGGCGGCGTGGCGGCCTATTCCGTTGTCTACCAACATGGGGATCGCTGGTTCGAATCCCCGTGTTACCTCCAGCTTGGTTGGGCGTCCCTACACAGACACAATTGGCCGTGTCTGCAGATGGGAAGCCTGATGTGGGTATGTGTCCTGGTCGCCTGCAGTAGCGCCTCCTCTGGTCGATTGGGGTGCCTGTTCAGGGGGGAGGAGGAGCTGGGGGGAAATAGCGTGATCCTCCCATCTGCTACGTCCCGCTGGCGAAACTCCTCACTGTCAGGTGAAAAGAAGCGGCTGGCGACTCCACGTGTATCAGAGGAGGCATGTGGTAGTCTGCAGCCCGCCCGAATCGGCAGAGGGGGTGGAGCAGCGACCGGGACAGCTCGGAAGAGTGGGGTAATTGGACGGATACAACTGGGGAGAAAAAAAGGGGGGGGGGGAATCCGAAAAAGAAAAAAAAGCTACTGTGTAACTTCTCTGTCAGGATGGTGTGGGCTTTAAGGATTATCAGCATGAGTGCATCAGAATTCCAGCTGTCTTAGTCTGGGCAGAGAATCTAAAAGAAATAGACACTGAAATTTAACATGTTGTGTTGATGATTCTTATGGAAATTGAATCGTGATTCTAATGTAATTAAACGACTACTAATGATGATGATAATAATGATGATGATGATGATGATGATGATACTGATAATAATAATATGTGGTTATGTTGATGTCTCTGTACAGCTGGATCTCGGTACTGACCAACAGTAAGGAGGAGGCGCTGAACATGGCTTTTCGAGGGGAGCAGACCAGCGCAGGGGAGGATGGCTTGGAGGACCTGACCAAAGCCATCATAGAGGACGTGTTACGCATGCCTGGCAATGAAGTCTGCTGCGACTGCGGAGCCACTGGTGTGTATCGCGCGTGGCTCTGTGTGTGTGTGTGTGTGTGTGTGTGTGTGTGTGTGTGTGTGTGTGTCCCAGGCGCTCTCGAATTGCATGTACACCCTCTTCCTGCCTATGTGCTTACTCATCGCTCGCTGTGTCAAAGGGGGGAGACAGCATCTCTTGCTTCAGCATTTTCTGTCACTTGTGAAGTTAAGGCATCGTTGAGGGTGTTCTGTCCTCATGGCTGCTCCACACCTCTCTTCAAAATGAGGCATCAGTCCTTCTTCTGTCGTGTTGCCATTCACACTCTGCCTTATATACAAGAAGCTGTGTGTGTGTGTGTGTGTGTGTGTGTGTGAGAGAGAGAGAGAGAGAGAGAGAGAGAGAGAGAGAGAGAGAGAGAGAGAGAGAGAGAGAGAGAGAGAGAGAGAGAGAGAGAGATAAAGATAGCAATGTTAGCATTCTGGTCACTGCCTGATCCTGATGCTCCCCCACATGAAGAAGCAGAGACTCAGCACTCCCTTGCTCTGACATGCAGACACTGCAAACACACACACACACACACACACACACACACACACACACACACACGCACACAGTCAGTGGCTCACTGGAGGGAGGACTGGCGCTTTGAGAAATATATTAAAAAAAAAGCAGCCCTCTGCTTAGAGAAACAACATCATTACATCACATTGTTATATAATTCACATGCACCCTGCCAACCTCTGCAAGCTGCAGTATGTGTGTTTGTGTGTGTCCGTCGATATTCTGGTCGGTTGCACTGTTTCCATGCATGTTGTCAGAGTACCAAGACAAACGCTGTATCAGAATTCAATCCGTCTCCTTTCTCTTGTACGATGCTTAATTGTCTCCCCATCCTAACAAACGTTATCTATGTGGTGTACCGGAGACACGGTCCTTCATCTCTCGTAATGGACAGGGCTCTTGCATGACTTCCCCCCTGCCCCGATCCAATGTGAGGATGAACTTCATGGTGGAAAGGTCGTCTACTCAGTTCTTCTCCATCTCATGTGACATTCTCCCCGGGCTGTTCCTGTATTAGACACGCCTCTGGAGCTTTAGCATAAGCAGCTATAGAGGTCACCATGCATCCTCTCATTGTGCTCAACAAGCGCTTTATGACCTACCACCATCTTGCATCTGGTCTTGTGTATGTGTATGCATGTGTATTGGCTCTTGTTATGTGCCTGTTGTGTGTGTGTGTGTGTGTGTGTGTGTGTGTGTGTGTGTGTGTGTGTGTGTGTGTGTGTGCGCATTTCCACACGTGGCTCGGCATGCATGCGTACTCTATGTATGCGTGCAACTTTCTGCTGTATTGCTGTTTGTTTATGTAACCAGGGAGTCATCTTGAGATCAAGTATCTTTTTCCAACGAGAACTGACCAAGGAATGGACGCATCAGTAACAAACATAAATGTTTTAGACACAAATATAAAAATCATTGCACAGCAGGTTAGGATAATAAAGAATTTAAATGAACTAAAAACAATTAAAGAAAGCACAAAACACCATTGAGGCTGGCTAGGTTAAACCAAAAGTAAAGGGTATGTGCATAGCTTTTTATATTTTGACTGCCTGCAACGGTCTGCACGCCTCTCCGTGGTGATGTGTTGTTTGACCCATTCAGAACTGCAGCTCTCTTCTCTCCCAGTTCAGCTCCAACGAGCTCACATCAGCTCAGCCACCAGCACCACCCGACCATTCGTTCGGCTTGCTCTAAGCGCCTAGATTGCGTCATGATAGCAGCTTTGGCTATGGTGTCAGTCAGTCAGTGTCTGTGGCTTAAAGGGAAGAGCCCCAGGTAGCCTCATAGCCCCGCGACCTCAGAGGCACGCTTCATGCATTCTCCTCATCAGTAGGTTACGCAACAGCGACTGGCTCCGTCCTGCAGTATGATGTGTGGTCCTAGTTCACAGTCCCCTAGTGGTGTGTAATATGATGTGCTTGTATAGCTGAAGTTTGCCCAGGCTGTTTGAATTAGAGCTTGGCGATATTGACCGAATCAAATATCGCAATATTTTTTGACTATTGATGTCAATAATGTGATGATATTTTGGGGATGAGCTTTGGTGCTTTCATATATTTACTCAAAATAATATTTAAAAAAATGATTTTTAGTAATGTGGATATGATAACTCAAGCAGCCAGAGGCATAGATCAGCTAAAACAGTCAGAGAATTGTGTCACTACTGTGATGAAGCCTTTAAGACCAGGGAATAACAACATTTAAGTTATATCATGATATTACCATAACCAAAGTCACAGACAATATTTAGTCTCATATCCCAATATAGATATTATTTCGATATATTTCCCGGCTCTAGTCTGAGTCATGATCCGTTAATTTTGCCAAGTTTATAAATATAGGGAATGTGACTGGGCAGGATGCTCACATCAAATGAGGATGTGTCAGGACTCGGGACAATATAATGTAGAGCATCAGTGGAAACATGCAATGGAAATGTGAATCACTAAGCAATCATGTGATTTTTAAGCAAGATCTGTCATTGGATATTCAATATAGACTCATATTTGAGGAAGATATTTTCTTGGATCTGCAACAGCTATCCTTGCACTGATGTATCAATGACCCGGTAGAAGACAGATAGACGGTTATGTTGATTTTGCTAGTGACCACGGTGACTGTGTCTCCTCAGTACGAGTCATCTGATGTTCACTTATATTTGTCATGTTATTTGTGTTTCATTAGACCCTAAGTGGCTGTCCACTAACCTGGGCATTCTGACCTGCATCGAGTGTTCGGGAATCCACAGGGAGATGGGCGTCCACATCTCCCGCATCCAGTCCATGGAGCTTGACAAGCTGGGAACCTCTGAACTCTTGGTTAGTCGGGCGTTTTGTACTTGCAAAGTAAACACATTGTTTTGAAGGATTTGCCCATAATCCCAAATGTTTCGACTGCGGTGAAGCAATCGAAGAGATACAGAGCAAAAAGGAAAGCCAACCATAAAAGCCTGTCAGAGTTTGATCCACAAGGCAGCATGGATACTGTACAATACAGAAACACCACACCACTCATCCATCTCTGCTCACAAGTGGAGTACTGTTCAGCTGTTTATTATTCAGCATGGGATCATTATGGTGACCTTTTGTGCTGATGTTAGTGATTTCTTTCCTTTTTCTCCAGCTGGCCAAGAATGTAGGGAACAGTAGTTTTAATGAGATCATGGAGGGCAACCTCTCCTCCCCCTCACCGAAGCCCACTCCCTCCAGTGACATGTAAGTACTGATCCTGGAACAAGCTGGCCTAAACACAAACTCAGTTGTAAGTTCCAAATCAAAGCTCTTTTCATGAATTACGACGCGTGTTTTCACAGCAGTGCCCGCTGTTTTCCTTTTTGTTCCCCGTCCACAGGACGGTGAGGAAGGAGTTCATCAATGCCAAGTACGTGGACCACAAGTTTGCTAGGAAGACGTGTACATCAGCGGCAGCTAAGATGATTGAGTTGTGTGAGGCGGTCCAGTCCAGAGACTTGCTGGCTCTCATCCAGGTCTATGCAGAGGGAGTGGAGCTTATGGAGCCCCTCCCAGAGGCTGGGCCGGTGAGTAGGACCTCTGAGGTGCTCTGTCTGAAACACATTAGTGTTTAAAAAAGAAATGCTAGATTGTACCAACCCTGCGGTTGTGCTGTATGTAGTCCAGTTAAGTGAGATTTATTATCACTGTTATGGAAAACGGCGGACACAAATACCAACAAGAAAACAAGCCATCATTAGAGCAAAACCAGCAAACAAGAGAATCAAGGGAATGAAGCCATATCTCCTGCGTACTTTGTCTTTCACACACTACCATCTCATGCACTATTTATTGCATATGTTTCAACAGAGAACGCGTTGTTAAGGGCAAGCCTTAAAAAGAAACCCGAAGGCAATTGCGTTGGTACTTGGCAATTTGGGGTTTAGATCACAGTAGGTGGATCAACAATGCTATATTACAACCAGATGGAGGTTATGGGTATGAATGGTAGAAATAGTTGTAATGGTTGGAAAATTCAGTCATCCAGATAATTTCCGCCAGTAGGTGGTGACATCTCCCTCGGTTTAATTGATATTTACACAGATGGCAACTTCTGAGTTGGCAGAGGTCATCTTTCCCTTTTCTTTTTCTTTTTTTCCCCCTTATCCTGCGATTTAGACGTTATCCTCTTTGTTCCCTTGGCTTTTCCCCCTACCACACCAGGCATTAATGAGAGTTGAGTAACAAGCTTTAGACGTTCAGGGTGCTGCACGGCGAACACCGCAGTTGATCAGATTTAACTTGACATAAATGGGCCAGCAAGCAAGGAGCGCCTCTGTAATGAAAAATTAAGGGTGCAATGTGCCGTAGCAGGATAAAGGAGATATCATTTGGTGGCGGAGGGGAGCTGCTTGCGCTGTAAAGTCTGAGTCACTGCTATGTGATCTGCTCCTGTCGGTGGACGTGAATGGCTCCCCTCCCGTTGACAGCAACCCGACAAACCCCCCCCTCCGCTCCCTCTCCCTTTGCAAACCTCCAGACACAGACGACATGACAGCGATGAGTAAATAAATAGATGGTATCCTCTCCTTTTTGACAGATACCGGGAGCTAGTGAGTGAATGGATATCATCGTTACCTACTAGCTGTAATGTGGTGGAACTCAAAAGAAGCATCGTTAGGTTAATGCTGTACTACCCACACATTCTGCATGTGCATTTATCAATTTAATTCTCCCCCCCCCCACTCGCTCACTATCTGTCATTTTTCCCCCCACGTAATGAAATAACATCTGCACCCGGTTTTGAAACACCAATTCAGATCAAGTCCATACCTAACAACATATATCTCTATATGTGAGAGATGTGAGTGTTTGAACCTGTAGGGATGGTATTTTTAGTGGCCATTTTGTTTACTGCAGCTTGTTTAAAGACAGACAGACAGACAGAGAGAGACAGATAGAGAGAGCGAGAGAGAATGAGAATACAGAATGGATGCTGTCCAGATTGTTTCACCTTGTCTTTGCTGTGTTTTATGGCCCCCTGCAGGAAGCTGGAGAGACAGCGTTACATTACTCGGTGCGCACTGCTGACCAGACCTCGCTGCACTTGGTGGACTTCCTTGTGCAAAACAGGTAAAATCTGACATCATCCTCTGTGCCAGAATGCCAAATTGTTGTAAAAAAAAAAAAACACGTCTCTGTAATTGTGGGTTGGTGTTGATTTTTAGTTTTATGTTGTTTTTTTTTTATCCATCTAAAATAGCCCAGCAAACATAACATTTAATACCCACCGGTTTACAGCAGGGTCCAACAGTACGATATAATAATTCTTGGAAAAGGTTTAGTATCATTTAGTCTAAGTGGCTGTGTGAAAGCGGTGCTCCTATGTTGCACCACTGCGTGATAAAAAAAGATGACGTGCAGAGCAAAGCTCAGCGCTGCACAGCTCAGCGTAGATTCCCACAAGGCAAAGAGAACTGGGTCAAGCACTTGTTCTGTGCCTTAATTTATTCCCCTCTTTTTGACTGTTTACTCGCCGTTGCTCAGGCTGAATGTAACGCCGTCGAAGTGGAACTCTCCCATTAATTAATAGCTCGACCACAAAAACAGTGTCATGGTTCCTCTTTGTTATTAGATTTAACGCCTTAGCCTGTCTGGGGACTGGCAAGGACCGACACAGGGCTGTTTACCTGCTGTTAAAATTGGAGTGTAAAATGTTTTTTGTTTTTTTTGACAGGCAATTAAAGACGGCTATTAGGAGGCTGGCTTGTTTTTCTAAATCCCCAGTCTGGGCTGAGTTTTCAGTCATTTTATTGGGGTTTTTTCTCCTTTTTTCCCAATATTCACATTTATTTCCCACATAGCACTGATTTCTACTCTTACATTTATGAAAGTATTGTGATATTTCAGCAGTCACTGCTACAATCCCTTTTACTTATATTCTACCGTTGACATGGCAGCCCACTTCTGGCTTGGTAAAGAACTGGATCGTTTGTCATGAATAGTCAGCAGAACCACTTCCCACAACAGTTGTACTAAATGGAGGGAGCCTGGATAATGGTGCACCACATTAATCTGAGGATGCAGGACTGTGGAAAATAGCTTGTGTCCCCTGTCCTAACTGAATGCATACATTAATGTGTGTGTGTGTGTGTGTGTGTGTGTGTGTGTGTGTGTGTGTGTGTGTGTGTGTGTGCATGTGCATGAATCCCACAGTGGTAACCTTGATAAGCAGACGGAGTGGGGGAACACTGCCCTGCATTACTGCTGCATGTACGAGAAGCACGAGTGCCTCAAGCTACTGTTGAGGGGCAAGCCGGCCACTGACATCAGTGAGTCACACTTACTCACACTTACTCCTGTCCATGTCATCTGTACATACATATGGGAGGCTAATGGTTAATCCTTCCTGCTCCCTCCCCAGCCAATCAGAATGGAGAGACAGCTCTGGATGTTGCTAGGCGACTGAGGAACACTCCGTGCGAAGAGGCAGTAAGTATAGCTCTCTGTCAGAAACAGCATCATCTCAGCTGCAGCCTTGAATAGCAGAATAGACTCTAACGGCCAGTTGTGATACACCGGTACAACCCTCCATAGTGGATAGCCAGAAAACATGCACCTCAACCACTGGGCTGAAATTCAGTGTAGCGTTAGCTGTGGCAGATCAGATCTGGGTTGACCAATAGTAGGGCAGAATTAACACTAGATGGCAGTCAAAGGTCTAAATCTCGCTTCAGGCATCAGCATCAACGGAGTGGAAATAAGTGTTGAAGCATGTTTACTCTTAGCGTGACTGGGTATGAGAGGAGCGTGCGCTTACATAAAAGCAACACTGAATGTAATGTAAAAATTGCGTGATGGGATGTACCAAACCGCACTGTAAGGTGGTTACAACTAGTCTGCCATTGCAGAGTGTATAACTGATGTTGTCTTTGTACATATATAGTTTCCTGTGTGTATGTGTGTATTTGCACATGCATGCATGCGCGCTCATGTGAGTTTTTGTGTGTCAGCTTGTGCAGGCTGCTGAGGGGAAATTCAACCCTCACATCCATGTGGAATACGAATGGAGCCTTAGACTGGAGGAGATGGATGAGAGCGATGATGACCTGGATGACAAGGTCAGAGCAAAGCAATGCTTGGTTGTCATTTGATCAAGTCTAAGTCACGCCACGCATACTAAGCTGCTAAGGCAAACCATTTACTATTCAACCCGTAAAAAAAAAAATCGCCAGTTTTGTTTGAAGGCGCTTCAGATAAAGGATCCATCAGATGAAGAGCGGTGTCCAACTTAAATGTAATCCATCATCTGTCTTTGCTCTGTGTGTCTCATTCTAGCCCAGTCCCATCAAGAAGGACCGCTCCCCGAGGCCCCAGAGCTTCTGCCACTCCTCAAGCCTCTCCCCCCACGACAAGCTGTCCCTGCCCGGCTTCATCAGCCACAAGGACAAGCAGCAGCGTCTGTCCTACAGCGCCTTCACCAACCAGATGTACAGCGCCTCCACTGACCTCACCTCCTCCCCCGTGGCTGACGGACCCCCGCTGCCGCCCAGGAACCAGGGCAAAGGTCAGGCCTGCTGAGCCCAAGTCCGAACCTGTGCTGATGTTCATATTCAGCCAGCACCCACACTTTTATCATAGTCTAGCTTTGTAACAGTGACAGTTACTGAGCTCAGTATGAGATATCATGTTCTGCCAATCTGTGTCATGCAAATGTTAGGCTGTAATGAAATTCATCTACAGGTGATGTGGTTGCTTTACTGTGTATGGTTATCATTGAGGGAAGAGAGATGCTGCAACTTGTCATCTATGCCTGTTGAACTTTGATCCCGGGACGATCCCATGACAGAATCGGGAGCAGAACTCTCTCTCTCTCTCTCTCTCTCTCTCTCTCTCTCTCTCTCTCTCTCTCTCTCTCTCTCTCTCTCTCTCTCTCTCTCTCTCTCTCTCTCTCTCTCTTCTCATACACACAAGGAAACATTAACACATGCACGCTTACACACACACACGTGTGCACACCCTCCACTGGAATGCAATTTGTCACCACACAGATAAGAGGGCGGGAAGCAGGTGTCATTAAGAATGCTTACACAGAGAACCTTCAGGAAAGCGGTGGCTGCAGAAAAGGGCAGGAGGAGGCTGGCCGGGGCTAGTCAAGCATGTGAAAGGGAAATTAGATACACAAGACATCGAGCCCTCGTTTACCGTCCCGACAATGTTAACGCCTGATTATGTAAGGACCCATCAACCCTTCTCCATCATTACCCTAGATGCATCAGACCGACCAGCCACCGAGGCCCTGCCTGGCGCTGCAGTTTTATAATTAAGAAAAACATTCCTCCCTCTTGACAGGAGTTAAAGCTATGACAACCACAGCACAAGGGTGTATGGTCTGCACAACACAGTATATTGTTTAAAATGTCACTCTGCGGAAGCTTAAACTGCTGAAATATCCATCCTGTCAAGTCTTGTTTTTTCCTGAGGGATAAAAAAAAAAATCTGTGTGTGGTGAGATGATTTCATTTGTTCCCAATGTAAAATAACTTGCTTTAAGAATGTTCTTAAATCACCATTTGCTTGTAACTGATGACGTGACCTTCCTTCTTCTGCCGGGTTTCAAGGTATAGACACTCATTTCTGTATTAGTTCTGACATGAGGGAATCTGTTTTGGCCATAAGCTTTTCACTTGATGGCTCTTAACTAGACGGCTTGTCGAGATGGACATTTTTTCGGTAGTGTAGAGTATCGTACGGGCAGCACAGGTTTGGTTTCAGTGGGTGCTGGAAAGCCTTGCTCTCAAGGCTAGCTTTGTGCTATTTCTCCTCTTTTTTGCTTTGCTTGCCACTGATAAGATTTCATCTTGTGCTTTTACAGTGTGTGGGAGCAGCTCCTTTAAGACTGACATATATTCTCTCCCACACTCCTCATCTCGCTCTTTGTTTCTCTTTTTTTCCCCTCTCTATTCTTTCAGCTCCACACTTGGCATTCCTTGGCTCTCACTCGCACTACGCCACTCTGGCTGGCACTCGACCATACATCAGTGAATATCCTTTTGTTTTTGTTTTTTTACGTTCTTCCCCCTTATTCGGCTCCGTGCCTCCATATCCAGTTCTCCCCTCAGTTGTTCTTCCTTTTCCAGCTCAGTATGTAAGGGTGGTGGTGTTTTTGGTAATAATATTGACTGTGTAGGCTCGCCATGTCTGGCTAATAATTTCTTTGCCTACATGCGGTTTTATCACAGTGAAATCGAGTCCCGCCATCCCTGAGCTGTAAAGTTACATCACGGCTGACTCCTTCCTCTCTGGCTGAGTTCTCTATTAGCTGTCCTTCGTCCGACCTGAATGTAGATTGATAGCAAGCGATAAGCGCTTTTTGGACTGTAGATTCCTAATAGAAAAAAAGGCACGCTGATCGACACGCCCGCCTTTCCCAAAGAGAGATACCCAGAATGCAACACACCCACAACCCTTTGACGTGCCTCTTTCTGTCTTCAATTCCACACGCTCCTGTGTAATGTGTTTTGCAGTATTTTTTGTTTATTGTCATTAATTTTGTTGTAACATGTCGCACCAAATTTATCCAGAAAATGTTGACGGTATATCTGACAACGAAACTCTTCCCTCTTTGCCCTGTTTTATATGTTTCCCCCCCCTCTCTGACCATCCATCTTGGTTAACTCCTCTCCTCTGTGCTCCCTGTACCAACCTCAGCTTCTCCAGTTCCTGTTGGTAAACTTGAATGATGGGTACCGCTCCAGAGGGTGGTATCCGGGGTGACGGGATGTTTGACACCCATCATTCTCCCCATTACCTCATGTGTTTTTATGTGTCATTCCACCAGCTCCTCCCTCATCTGGCCCTCTCTCTACACTCACGCCCGGAGGCAGCTCCACCCTGTCCAAGAAGAGACCTCCACCCCCTCCCCCCGGACACAAACGCACCCTGTCTGACCCACCCAGCCCGCTCTCTCACAGTCCACACAGTAGAGGGGGCATGACTGGGGGTGAGACTCAAACACACACGCAGTAGGGCTGCTTTCACATGGACCAAGCCGGCTCCTGGTCTCAACACCACCCCCCACTGATATTCACTGACATTAGGTTATCATTTTATAAATGGAAAGCCAGGAATGAATAGGTTGAGTTCCGTGTAAAAAAAAGAAAAAGTCATAACGTTTAAAACATTTACGCCATTCTGTCCATCCCACACTAGATCGAAAAGTTAGCTGTTGTTGACTAGAAGACAAGGAGAGTGACAGAAATCAAACACATCTTAGGATGAATTGGCAATCTGGTGTTTAATAGGGATGCTGCTGCTGTTCGCACACCACCAAGCGACCAAGGAATAGCTCGTTTTGAATTTGACTATAGCTGCAGGATTCGCCCACACTAGCTTATGGAAAGCTCAGCCAGAATCCCCCCCCCCCTTATTATTTTTTTTGACCATCATAGCAAATTTTATTATTTGTGCATCAAAATAATGTGTATTTACCATTATTTGTCATGAATAATGTATTTATCACCATCCATGTCAAAATTTTAGGAAGTGACTCCACTCCTCCACCCATTAGCAAGATGTCTCCGGTATCGAACAAGTTTGAGGGCATTCCACAGCAACAAAGGTATCACATACACAGCTGGCAAAGGTTTAAGGTTAACGAGAGACCTTTCAGGAAATTTTAAATGTACTATATTCTGTAGTCATGTCTGTTTTGTGTATATTGCATTTGTTTTCTAACTGTATTTGCACCTCTCTCCTCAGCACTACGTCAAGCAACACAAAATCCACACTTGGTCCAAGAGTCCTCCCCAAACTACCTCAAAAAGGTAAAGATATTAATAATGGCTTTTTGCTGCCATCCGCTCCTACTTTTCATTCTAATTTAAGTTATAGTTGTTTCAAAAGAACGAGTTCACAGTGTAAATGGTTGGGGTTAAAGTAACTAACCTTACATGCTTCTGCTTCTCTAGTGGCGCTGCGAAAGATTGATACTATACACCATCCATCTATGGAAAAACCCAGCATTCCTCCAGAGGTCTTCCAGAAGTCTCCGCCAGGATCTGAAACCCCCCAGAAGGCTCCGCTGCCTGAAAAGCCTCAGCTTGGGGACTTGCCCCCGAAGCCTCAGCCCTCTGACCTGCCGCCTAAACCGGGAGAACTGCCCCCGAAGCCCCAGCTCTCTGACCTCCCTCCCAAACCTCAGCTGGGAGACCTACCGCCCAAACCCCAGCTCAAAGACCTCCCTCCCAAGCCTCAGCTCACAGACATTCCCCCCAAACCCGGAACAGCTGAGCCCGCTCCCAGGCTGCCTCCTGGGGAGCCTGCCCCAAAGCCTCAGCCTCAGCCTCAGCCTCAGCCTCAGATTCAAGACCCGCCATCGCCCAATCAGCAAGCAGATACAGTGACGCCCTCCCAACAGCCCAGCGAGGACACCAATGGCAGCCCGGCGGGGACTGCAGAGACACCTGTGCCCCTCCCCAGGAAGATCAACACGGTAAACACGTCCCCTTCTCAAACGTACTTTTCACATGTTGTATTTGAAAACACAATAGAGCTTTCTAGTTAACAAAGCTTATTTTATTTTAGTGCTGCAACTAACGATGATTTTGATAGTCGACTAGTCATCGATTATTGAAACGATTAATCAACTAGTTGGGTAATGAATTGCACAAAACAATAGCTCATGTCATTGACCATCATGTTTAGTATCGACTCGGTGAGGGCAGTCGTTTGCTGCGGTGTACACGTCTGCTTCTTTTGCATAAAGCCATCCACATGGTACCTTTACTCTTCTTTGGAGTCGGACTGCATAAACGTTATTAAAAAAAGACATTTGTCAGGCAAAAGGGTAACGTTACTCTTTTAAACTCTTAGAATCCTGCACGCCGGTATAGACGGAGTTGTATTGGCTCTATGTTAATGTTAAAAGTCAAGACAACCCTGTATAGCTAGCTAGCTAACAAGCTAACTATCTTACCGAGGCATCGTCCAGATGTCCAACGTGCCTCCTCTTCACATGTTCGTACATTATTGAGCTGCTCCCATGATAAGCAAGGTCCACCTTATAAATCTTGCAGGTAATCCTTTTCTTTGCCAAGTTGAGGGTGAAATGCTCCCAGACTTTAGATGTTTTAGGACGCGATGGCGTTGCGTCGGCTGGCACCATTTTACTGTTTTGTTTACCTGTCCTGTCGCTTCCATTCCCGGTTGCTTTTGTGCATGTGCAGCTCTCAGAGAGTTGGAAAGGGAGTGGGATGCCTCACTCCGTAGCTACTTCCATCGCCAGCTCCAGTGAAACGATGTTTATTTCAGTTCCACAGCGTGAAATACATGCACGATGATGTAACCGACGAATTGTCGACAATTAAATTCGATGGCAACTAATTTTGTCATCGATTTTTGTCGACTACGTCGATTAATAGTTGCACCCCTATTTTATTTAGACACCACCCTCTGGTGCTTGAGACTCAGTCCCTGTGATCTGAAATGGGACTGCTGCCTCATAGAGTGCATCAATCCAATTTTAACTTTGCGCTTTCCTTTTAAGGTCATTTTGGTTGAATATGTGTCCAGCGATGCTTTCTTGGCCGGGTTCTCTCAAAAAATAGATTTTGATCTGATTTAAAAAAAAAAAAAAGTTTAATCGGAAAATAACTTATTTAACAAACGTATTTAACAGTGTGAAACGATATTGTATCTAACAGTATAGCTTGATTTGATGTTAAACAAATCTGTGTGCTACACTTTCGTCACTCATGAGAATTCTGTCGTTTTCATGTCCAGGGGAAGAGCAAAGCTCGCCGGGTGAAAACCATCTATGACTGCCAGGCTGATAATGATGATGAACTGACATTTGTGGAAGGAGAAGTGATCATAGTTACAGGAGAAGAGGACCAAGAGTGGTGGGTAAGTACACTTCAACGACTTCAACACAGATACGTTGTCGTTTCCAGCAATCACACATTGTAAACTACAAAACTCTCAGATTCAGCAGCCGTCAGTCTTGGCTACATGCAGGATGGCTCAATGGCAAACACAGACCAGGAAAAACACGGAACACAGAAACGCCATGATGTTCTCCTGTCCTCACGTGGTTTCTCTTAAACCTTTCCTTCCAGATTGGCCACATTGAAGGGCATCCGGAGAGAAAGGGGGTGTTCCCTATGTCTTTTGTGCACATCCTGAGTGACTGACAGCCAGAAAGACTTGCACTAAGCTCCCCCCACCCACCCACCTGAGTCGAGGGGTTTTGTAAATAGCTACTGTAACACCCCCTTGTCGCAAGACTAAAGGAGTTCTAAAGGAAAAAAAAAACAACAAAAAAAAAAAAACAAGAAACCTAAGGAGGTTCATCTACCCATGGATGCCGTACGTCCATGCTGTATAAAAGAATGCGTGTATTCTTCCCTTACCAGTATTATCTTAACCCTATAGCACGGCTATAACAAAGCCACTCTCCTAGCACTTACCTAAAGTCTATGTTTATGCTGTTACTGTGTATATATGTATGTAAATATATAAATGTGTGTGTGCGTGTGTGTGTGCGTGTGCGTGTGTGAGTGTGTATACATGTTTTATTGTACAAAACATGTACCAGTAACAATGATCTCTACTCATCGGATTAAGCATCAGGACGGTAGAGTTTGAATTTTATCTGTATTAATTTTACTGGCCACTAAGTAATTATCAGCCTATATTTCTGGAAATGGAATGTGAAATAGCTCATGTCACACTATCCGTGTCTTGCATCCCTGTTAACCACCATACTTGACTGACGGGGCGGAGGAGTCCCCCCCGCTGATCTTCCCCCACATAAAACAAAACAAAAAAAAAACCAAAAAAAAAACGGCTATTCATCTGATGTGTCCCTTGTTCTTGCTTGCTTTGTGTGTACACGTATTTTGATTGTTTTACAGTATAGAAACCTGCTGCTACTGTGTGGAATATCAAAGCCTGTGGTTCACCGTAGGTCACAGATTTACTCCTTGTTACACTGTTCACCTTGTGTATGCCGTGTGTGTGCAACTGATGTCACCTCCACAGTCCTTTGACCTTTCTGTGCATGGTGTAACAATGACTGGAACTGAGTGAAGTGCTGCGTTTGAAACGCTCACCTCAGGGTTTGAAGAACCACTATTAAGCAGGACAAGAAATGATATCCTCTTACAGCCAGTAATCACGTGGGAAGCTCAAGAAAAAGGACTTCATAGCAATAACAAATTTTACAGCCTAATGTTCTATTCATGACCTCCTGTGTTAAATGCTGAACTGTCATGTTTCATCTAGCAACGGGTTTATGCCACTTGTACTATGAATTTGATTTTGTCATGAACCAATGGTCCGGTATTGTTGAAAATCCCTGAGGGACATTTTAAAACATCAAGTTTGTGATCAACACTAGTCTTAATGCTGAGTGGACTTGGAAAAAAAAAATGAAAATAAGGGACCCATTGTAACTGCACCCAGTCTTCACTCACCAACTGCAGTTTTTTTCCATGTAAAACAAAGCCCATCATTCCATTGTATTAAAGTGCTGTACTAAATAACATCCTGCTTCTTTAACTGATTTGGGTCGAGCGCAAGGCAACTTCTGCATTCAAAATGTGACATTTAGGCATGAGATTTTGCAGCATTCAAGTTATCCAATATGCTGTCCAGGGGTTCACATCATTGCCTCCAGCTCTGCACCACAGGGTGTGCAGCTGGCAGCACTCTGGGTCCGGGGAACCAGTCAGAGTAATGTGGATGTGATTGAGTGTGGGCAATTGCGTGCAGTAGGTTTCCTGATGAAACCTGCAGCTGGCTGGGTAATGTTTCAGCAACTAGCAGCATGGAGATGGCTAATCCACTAGCTTGTGCAATGGTAGGAACACAGGAAAACAAGACAGGTCAAAGTTGTGGTGACAAGATTTGCAATATTGAAACTGGGCAGAGGGCAAACAAACCATTTGCAACAACAGATGCAGTTTAATCACACCAACATATGAAAGTAACCTTTGTACACCGAAGCCTCAATGAGAACCCTTATTTTAAAGCTTTTACAGTTCTCAGTAAACCAAAATGACATTTCCAATTTTTCAGGACTCAAAAACTGCTTTTAAACAAATGTGTTACAATTCCACAAGGTTTTTAACCAAACCCTTTCATTCATTATGCATGCTGTTTAAGCTTGGATCCTTGGGCCTTCTCCACAGACTTGATGACACCTACAGCAACAGTCCGCTTGAGGTCCCTTGCTGCAAAGCGACCTGTGGAATAAGCAACAGTATGAACAAGGTCAACTTTCGGTGCCAAGACTGGGGGGGGGAAGAAAAAAAAACTGAAGCGGAGTGATACAATACCCAGGGAAGGATACGTATAGAAGCTCTCCACACAGAGAGGCTTCTTGGGAACCAGTTTGACTGTAGCGGAGTCACCGGACATCAGTATCTGTGGAAGGTCCTCCAGCTTTTTCCCTGTTCGCCGGTCCAGCTTCTCCTTCAGCTCGGCAAAGCAACAGGTCACATGTGCAGTGTGGCAGTCGAGGACCGGAGAGTAGCCAGCCTTGATCTTCCCTGGATGGTTCAGGATGATGACCTATACAGGGGAGATGGCCGACAGTTTTAAGACCGAATTCACAATGCTGGAAAGTCAGACGCACGTCCCCAGCAGTCAGGGTTGGCTGCATCGTATCCACCTGAGCAACAAAACTGGTGGCGTCTGTGGGAGGGTCTTCCTTGGCATTGCCAGCCACATCTCCACGGCGGAGGTTCTTTGCAGACACGTTCTTGATGTTGAAACCGATATTGTGCCCTGGCAGGGCCATGCCCAGACCCTGATGGTGCATTTCAATCGACTTGACTTCAGCTGTGAGCTTGGCAGGGGAGAACATCAGGGTCATGCCAGGCTTCAGGATCCCGGTTTCAATTTTACCCACAGGCACCGTTCCCACTCCTGTAATGTTTAATAAGGAGTTAAAAATCATGGTAACCTCACCTTATGTGCAAGAAGCAGAAACTCAAATCCATTTTATTAAAACAGCTGAATCCCCACCCCCCGAGACTTTGCATCTGAAGCCAACTTTAAGACTTGTTCTTCCACAAGGCTTGAAAATTTGAGGGGCTGTGGTGCAAGTTGGGGGTCGTTCACAGGCCAGCAAACTGCTGAAATCAGAGGTGCATCAATACTGACCTCCAATTTTGTAGACATCCTGCAGAGGCAGGCGTAGGGGCTTGTTCATGTTGCGCACCGGAGGCTGAACGGAGTCCAGGACTTCCAGTAGAGTTCTGCCACTCGCATAGCCTCCCCTTTGTTTGACTCTCCAGCCTTTGTACCAGGCCATCTGTGTAGAAACATTTTAGACTTGCATATCAAGTGATGGAGAAATTGATTTTATTTCCCCCCCCCCCAAACTTACATTTTGGGTGGGGCTGATCATGTTCTCCCCCTTCCAGCCAGAGATGGGGACAAAAGGCACAGAGGCAGTGGCATAGCCGATCTTCTTGAGAAAGACGCCGACGCCTCGCACCACCTCCTCGAAACGCTTCTGGCTGTATGGCGGCTCGGTCAAATCCATTTTGTTGACCAACACGATCATTTGCTTTACACCAAGCGTGTAAGCCAGCAAGGCGTGCTCTCTGGTTTGCCCGCTCCTCGAGACGCCGGCCTCGAACTCGCCTTTGGCTGCGGACACCACCAACAGGGCAACGTCAGCCTGCAACGACACGCGCGACGACAACGCTCATTACCACTGCAAGGTCGCCTCCCGGGTGCTCGTCAGACTGCTCACCTGAGTTGTTCCCGTTATCATGTTTTTGATGAAGTCACGGTGACCCGGCGCGTCGATCATAGTGATGCTGTACCTCTGCGTACTGAACTTCAGCAGGGACACGTCGATGGTGATCCCTCGTTCCCGTTCGGCTTTCAGCTTGTCCAGCAGCCAGGCGTATTTGAACGAACTCCTGCCCATCTGCAAAAACGGCGAGGCTCGTCAGATTTGGCACACCCTGCACCGGAGCAGGTTCAGTTGGCCCCCTTACATACCTGGGCTGCAGCGGTCTCGAACTTCTCAAGTCTCCTCTTGTCGATGCCGCCACATTTGTAGATGAGGTGGCCCGTGGTGGTTGACTTGCCACTGTCCACGTGGCCAATTATCACCACGTTGATGTGGATTTTCTCCCTTCCCATTGCTAAAGGGCAGATTTGACGACCGAAACAACGATAGATTCCACTCTCTTTTTTTTTCTCTTCCCCCAAAATTGGAGGACTTTATAGACATGAAACAAGCCACACCTGCGACAGTACACAGGTGCTGCGCATTACTGTAATCACTAAGATCTCTTGAGGGTGTAACTGAGTTACATTTTCTTAATAAAACACACGCACACACACACACACAAGGATAAGGACATGAATGAACTGGCGATTATTTCAGCGAGTAAGACTTGAAACTAGGGATATGGTCTGACAACATGGTGTAAGTCGTGTTTTGGACCACATTACCCGAGTATGCACGATCCATCTTTATTTAATCTTGTAGTTGGGGGCAATTTTGATTCTGTCCGCTAAGTTGCAACTTAAAGACGATTAAAAAAAAGTCAACAGTGAAGTTGAGGACAAAGTAAACCGGTCTGTGCAGTAGTCTGCAAAAGTCTGCAAAACCCATGCTTTCTGCTAGGCCTATAGGATAAACCCCTTCTACCTTTATTCATATCGGCTCTTAATCTGCTGTTTAATTGATCACGGGTTCCATCTCTTATCCTTTTACATCCTCTAAACTCAAAATTTTTCCGTTTATTTTGTTTATTTATTCCGTTTTCCTCCTTATTGCCCTCTTCTCAGCCGTCCACTTCCACGCTTTGGTGAGGCGTACAGCATTTCGTTTGAACGGGCGTTCGCATCCCGGACGGGCGGGGGTCGGGCTGGTTTCACGACGGCGAACGGGTCTCAGAAGGTGACGGTTCACGCCCGGTCCGCTTCGCCCGATAACTTAAATCGAACCCTCCTTTCATTCGAGAGCGCCGTGACGCTCCGTAACCGACCCGGAAGTGGCAACAGCAAATCGCTTTTCTCTTGAGCCCCCACAGCTAGCGTGGTATTCAGACGGCGACTCCCGTTTTCTCTGCCAGCTTCTAGGTAAGGCTATGTTCTTCTAACTTTGTTATTCCCTACGTGTTCCCCCACAAACGGCCTCGTCTTCCCACCAGTTGCCATTCGGTCGCGCTTTGTTTTCAAAGTATTTGTATTTCAGAGACATATTAAGTCACTGTACTTGTGAGTGTGCCCCGGTGGAAAATCAAAACCTTATGAGGCGAAGTTCGTTAATTGTGATGAAAGCGCCGGAAAATCATAATGGCGTTGAGCGTTGTGCCGAAGGGACGTCAAAAAACATATTAACTTCCCGTTTACACATCGCACAGCTACGCTTATCCGAGCTTCCTACATTTGCGACCAGAGGCACAGAATTGCTGCATGTTTGACCCATATTAGGTTATCAATGGTGCTTGACCTCATCCGCTATAGGACCAGAATAAAGTACTTGGTCCTCAGCTAATCATATGACTGGGATGATAACCGTATGCTAGTAGATGCTTCGTTTGGATACGCATACCAAACACGAGTCAGCAATGCCTCAAAGGCAACACTAGCATAGGAACAGCTGAGGTGGCTCTGACATCTACTATTTCATCGGAGGATACGACACAGTCAGAGAAAGCTGCAAGAATGATCTGTCCAGTCAGAGTTTCCCATTGTCCTTTCTGTCTCTGCCTTGCCGACGGTGTAAACAGTTGTCTAGCTTTGCTCCAAAGCATGACCACCAACAGCAGACAAAAATCAGTGGATTTGTTTGGGGGTAATCTTTGAATCTTGACAAGCAACTCCTTGACTAAACTATGCTCATGTGCTGACCGAGTCAGAGTGATCTGTTGAGATAATACACTTAGAATTCGAACTGCTTTCTGTCAAGCCAAATCACAGAAAGGTCAATAGATTGCCTCACATCCGATTTCTGTACATCGTACACATTTCGCCCCCCCCCCCGGAAGTGGAAGCGACACATCCAGCACACCGGATTTGTTGGTACAATGATAGACTAGTGCATCCAAAAGCACTGTGGTTTTGATGCAGTGAGAAAGTTGGTGTCTCACGTCTCCAGCTCTCGGCTTGTGCAATTATTATTGTGCCATTCCCCTGGCTGATGAGGCATTTTAATAGTAGCAGGCTGTCTCCATAAGAGAGGAGGCGGGTTGAACGGGTGCACGGCATTCTTATTTTACGAGATGAGTTTGCACCATGAAAATATGGACTAATTTAAGTCAAGAGGATTTAACCCAGCAATCAGCCCACGTTGGCTGATGCCTCCACTTTCTCACACTGTAAACTTTTACAGCTTTTGAGATGGTTGAGGTGAGTGCCTGTCAGCTAGCACATGTAGACGTCTTATTTCCCCTCTCTTGTGTCATTGAAGAAATGGTTCTTGTTGAGCTGTTTTGAATGGTAATTATAGCGTACTGTACATTTTTTTTGTTGCAAATCAGAGGGAAAACTGCCCCAGTCCTTTTTTTAATGGATCTATGTATGTAGTTGATGTGTGGCTCCCCATTTGCTGGCAAAGGTAAGACTGACAATGCCTCAACATTCAGATTGGATTTTAATGTTTCTGTCTGCATCCACACCCTGTTATTTAGATTTTCATTCATATATATAGTGTGTGTTTTATATATATATATATATATATATAGTGTATAAATACTATATATAGTGTATATAGTGTACACACACATGCACACATATATATGTATACATACATACATATACATTCTATACTAACTGGAAGTGAAGTGTGTATGAAAGTAGGAAGTCTTAACCTTACTCTTTACGATGAGAACTTCTCTTCAGCAGACTGAAGATTCCCTTCATACGCTGCAAATCAAATTACACATACAGCTGTAAATCTGCGTTGGAAAATAAATGGCTTTTGAGAATAAGGCGACAAATTGGTTTCCTTTGTTTATACTGCGATATTTATGGTTGTGGTGCCATGCACTGTTGCATAGTGCTGTTATTGTGGCTTTATTTTTTTCTGAACTTGCATGCATTTCTCCATCTTTCATATTAACGTGTCGTGGACTGTAGAAGGATTGTGGCCCCAGTTTAGTATGAAAATACGTCTTCAGTGGAAGTGGTGCAGTTATGCTCCTCACACGGTTAACACTTTTCTCTCCGTTGACATAAAGTTGATGTTTCTTTTGATTGAATTTACAGATGACTTCCACCCATCTGCTTCACTAGAGTTTGCACTGCATCATCATTAGTGATTACTAATGGATAAATGTACTGTAGGCTGTTGCAGGGATACAGGAAGTAGGCTGCAGGAACTCCTTCACAGCATAGATTTGTGCTCTGCTTGTAAAAAAAAAGAATAGACGAAAGGAATCGGGAGGAGAAAACGCAGATCTCTTTGACCTGGTGTGTCATCTCATCAATCCCGTCAACTCCGATCTACTTTGAAGGCCATTTCTTTATATGTATGCTGACGACTTAGGGATGGACCACAGCGCTGCCTGTTGCAGACGACTAAGGTTTGAATGCTCCCTGTTTGTCATGAAGCGCTTTTCTTTTTTTTCTTCTATGAGTGACGTCTTGAGGGCTCATGGTGTTGGCCACGCCCAGTGTGAGGAAGCGACGGACGGCGGCCGCTCGTCTCTCGCCGGGGGGGAATAAGCACGCTGTCCGCCTGCGAAAACGCCGGGTATCGGTGCTGTGACCCGCCGTCTCCACACACACACCACACGGTGCTCCGGGTTTTATCCCGCTGCCGGGGATTTTTTACTTTTGTTTATTGTTTGTGTTTTGTTTATTTGTTTTTTTTTCCAACTGATTATTCGTCGGTACGTTCGCCGCTATGTGACCTGCGGACGAAAGTCTGCACAAAGTGAACTTAAATCGCGTGCGCGCGCGTCAGTGCGCGCGTCCGTGTGTCGCGAAAGTCAGTTATTTAACGCCGCCGTCCGTGTCGTGACCGGTGGCACGTGGAGGAGGACGCCTCATCAGTTGTTATCGTCCATTTATTTTGCCTTGCCTGCGGGCGTTATCATCGACGAGCCTTCCTTTCAAACCAAAAACCAAACGGAACAAAAACCCGGAGGGATGTTGTGTGAATGTTTCGCTCACGACCGACAAGGCGCACTTGACGTTTTGCGGAAATAGGCGTCTGGACTTGTGTACGTACGTATTGCCTTCGTTGAACACGTCAGTGGCCTTTTTGATGGCGTTCATCTCCAACTTTCATGTGTCGTGTGTCTCTCCTGCAGCACACACTGTGTCAATGTCTTCATGCATGCTCAGTGTGACCTTTATTTACCCCACTTACTGTTGCTGTCGTGTTAGTGCCGTTTTCCCTTTGCAGTGCTGTGTATTTATTTATGTTTTACTGAGCTTACTTTTTTCTTAGTATAAAGTGCGTCGAGACGACTCGGCGAAGTGCACTTGAAGTAAACTTTATTCATCAGTCGGTTACGGTGACTGGCAGCAAGTCAGCATGACGTGTGGGTTTGCAGAGAAGGTGGAGATGCCGTAACCTTTGCTGGGAAATGATGCTTACTCTGCAGAATTTGATGTTTGCATCCTCTCTGAGTCTACTTCTGAAATGCAAACGTTAATGTATGCATGTTAACATAGCTTTACCCGGAACAAATGGTGGGTATTGGCCGTTCTGTTGGTGTCTCTTATATGGCTGTAGAAGTCTATATACCTTGTGATGGACAAACGTCAAACTTGAATTTGGTCCACAAGAGCATGAAGGACACATTTTGGACATGAAGCATGAAGGACACACTGTGCGGCACCCAACTTTGCGATATCTGCCAAGTAATACAGATCTCAGTTTGTCATGGACTCCTCATCGTTCTGTACAGAGTAATCTTACACCCAGCCAGCTCTCTCTCTCTCTCTCTCTCTCTCTCTCTCTCTCTCTCTCTCTCTCTCTCTCTCTCTCTCTCTCTCTCTCTCTCTCTCTCTCCATCTCCATCTCCAGTGCATGTCGGTGCTTGTGACTGAACATTAGTCACCCGGTGGGGAAGCTTGTAGCAGGCCTGTTTGTACAGACCTGTGAACTGATTGCACTTTCAACATTTCCGTTTCTTGACACTATTGGCAACTGCAGAACTGCAGGTTACCAAGTGGTTATTGTTCAGGTTTTTATGAGTGCCTTTTGGTATCGATTGTGCTGACTGTGTGTGGAACGCAAAGGTTGAATAGTGCCTTTTTGTTTCAAACCTCTCATTGGCAACAACATCCGCAAAAACTATAGGAAGTAGGGTGTAGTTCCCCCCCCCCCCCCCACACACACACACTTTGTTGTGCACACGTTCATTGAAGTGGATCGTTACTAACAGATGCTGGCTGCTATTACATAAAATGAGCAGAGTAGAGACAATCTGGCTGTAGAGGTCCTGGTTGTGGTGATGTGGGTTCGTAGCCCTTAGCCAAGGTGTCAGGTTTGATGTTTGCCTGTGATGTGCATGAGTCAGTTGTGTGCACCAGCCTCAGATCTGGAGCACTGGCTGGGCTCTGGTAGACTGGAGCATTCCTCTCAACTCTCTCAATCCCTCCCCCCCCCCCCCCCCGCCTTGTGATGTAGCCAAGCTGAGCCCTGGGTGTACACGTAATGAAAAGAAGGCACAATCTCGTACCCCCCACCCCCCCATGGAGATGCGGTCTAACGGAGCCGCTCATCTGCACAGAGCTGCAAAAGGATGTTTACATCTATTGCTGTGCGAGTATGTGATCCAGACATGGAAAAATGCAAATGTACAAAACACTCAGCATAACACTATAAATACCTCGGCCCTCGTAAAGAATAAAAGCTGCATTGTTGTGTATCTTAGCCCCTCCCCACACCCAAAACACACACACTCTCACATATAGGGATGGGCACCAATTACCAAAACTTTCAATGTGCCGATATGGTCCGCGCTAACAGTGCGTCTTATTGTTGCCACCGGTTGCGTAAATATACACAAGTAATTTTCCATAGCAGGTGATAGTCAGCTAAGAGTAGTCACGCATTCAACCAGAAAGGGCGGATATGCAGTTTTTTGTTTTCCCTACATGAAAAGTTGATTAAAGCCCGTGTCAGCCAATAATGCTTTAAAGCTGTTTGTACTGCACATGTTCCAGTACATTATTCAGTACGCTGCTATTATTCATATTGTGTTGATGTCCATGTAGTGTTGCAATGAAATCTTTCTATTGATCATATATGATGGTGGTGCTGAAATTTGGCCAGCAATAATAACCCCACCTCCCCCTTTCCCCCCCATAACTACATTACCTCAACAGAAAGTACGAGTATCAATAAATTCCTGACTATGCCCAACCCTGACTCGCATGCTCGTCCAGACCCATACGAAATGGCATGAGGTTATACTGCTAGTGTCTAGTTTGTTGGTGAAATGGCGGACACAGCAAGTGAACTTTGGCACGAATCAGCCTGGTAGTCATAGGCTGGTTTCCTATCCAGGCTGTGATGAGTTTTATCATGGGATGCTTATTCAGAAAGGATCTCTTGTGGCCGCCTACATATCACTGGGCGCTGTAGTAGAGGGATGTTGCCACAGATGGCATACCAGCAGGGTAGAAATTCACTTTTCACACCATACTACGTACTGCCCCCACACCAAACACTCATCCTTGTGCTGTGTCTAAGCTGTTGTATAACATTTAAGAGGACATTTTTGTTTCGGCATCTACGATGACGGAAGTTAAACCGTTTCCAGGTCTTGACAGAAAATGTTTGCACATTGCACAAAAAGTCTGGACATAGAAATTTGGGGAAAAAAAAAGATGAGGGGAGAAATGTGTGAGTGTATATAATTCTTGTTATTGAGCCATGAAACGTGGGATCTGGAAAATGTATAGAAATGAAAAAAAATGACAGTTTTGTTGGAAAACTGACCAAAAGGACAGCAGGTTTTTAACACCTTTTTTTTTTTAATATATATTCTGGTGCTCAATATCCTTGCATAAACTCACTAAACTTCTGAACAAGTGTTCATTAGGAGAGGTGTGACTACGTGTAATTATAATACATCCATCAGGGCTCCAGACTAACTTTTACATTGGTTGCTCTGGTGCGCCTAACTTTTTCATTTAGGTGCACCAGCACATCATTTAGGTGCACCCGAAATTTTTCACCGTGCATTTTGGCACCGCAATAATAGATTTTAAGCTTTTAACTTTCTTTTTTTTTTTGTCAGTTCCTATACACATTGGTGTAACTGGCACCACAGCATTTTTCTTGATGGGGGGGGGATTCATCAATAGTTCTCTTCATTTTGAATTACCGGTACGTTTTGAGGTTGGGATATCGTTCAAGACTACAGGGCGTGGTCTCACGCATGCCTTACTTTTCCCACCCGCATTCCACGAAGACCCACCCTACTCTGCCTCTGATTGGCTAGTACCGGTTGCCTTCGTTGGTTAGGTTTAGGCATGAGGAGTGAGATGGTTCGGGTAAGAATATCAAAGATGGAGCCAATCAGAGGCAGAGTAGGATGTCGTCGCAGAATGCGGGTGGGAGAAAATAACGCAATACACACACATGCACACTGTTGCAACCAATGAAAATATTTACTCACACTTGACAGATTTTTGGTCGCATGTGTGACCCTGGAGTCCCGTTCATAAGGCATTGTTTGGTGCTAGGCGACACAACTAAATTTTTTTAGGACTCGCAATGGCTCACTCAAAACAACAGTGGCTGCACAAGGCACCTGATTGCTTTTGGCACTTCTGTATCACCAGCCATTGTAATTGATATGTCAGCGTTTTCTTTATATGAAATGACGCTGGAGAGAGGTAAATGGGGAGTGCGCTGCTCCAAAAGCTTGTGTAATGGTCTGCACACACACACGCAATCTTGTGAGATGGGAATCTGTCTGAAAGAGTCCCTGTATCTGTTGATGATAAAGTGACCTGGCCCTCCTCTCCCTCCCCATCAGTATTGGGTGAAGGCCGGGTTGAAAAAAGGTGCCTTGTTTGACTTGTACTGTTTTGTGTATTTTGATCTCTATGCGTTGGCTTTTCTTTTCTTTTTCCACTTTTGTTTTGTCTCAAAAGTTTTGTTTTGGTTTGATTTGATTGATAAAGTATAAGAAAGAGGTAGGACCAGAAAAGTTCTTTACTTCATCCTACGCCCTTTTCAACCATGGTCCAGTTATTACTTGTGTTGTTACAGAGAGTTTGCAAAAAATCTTGACTATTATTTCCATTTGTGCTTGTATCCCTGCCTGTGTATTTTGCTATTTTAGCATGTTCGACATAAAAATCAGTCTGAAATCAATCTGAATCTGAAAGGTCCCGCAAAATGGCATTTAAGGGGGGCGATTTTTGTGTGGGGAGGAAGTTTGCCTAAAGCCGATAATGTTCATTGTTTAGAAGATGGTGGACATCATAGATGAACCGGTCATCAGGAGCACCAGGACAAATCCCGGTGGGCCGGTCACTCTCTGGGCCGCTTGAGCAGCCCATTTTTTTTCCTTGAGCAGCCCACTATACAAAAACGAGTGAGTGAGATGCGTCATCGGCCCACTTTAATTATGCACCAGTCCACATCCTCCTCTTCAACACCCCCACTACCACTTGTACTGTGGGTGGACCTGGGCCCACATATTTGGCACTGAGGCCCACCCAATCAGAAGGCTTCCTTTTTGCAGGACCATGCAGTGAATAGCAGTCAATGAATACTATTTCAATTCTTCTTTATTGTTTACCATATGATGATAGGTCAGATGTTTTGAGTGGCTAGTGCATTTCGCAAATGCCAGATTGTGAGCAGCCCCTTCCTCTTTCACTCAGTGTACAGCGTGCACAGAAGAACAGAGGCATGCTTTCCGCTAGCTACCTGCTTTTAATGTATGTGAAGATAAAAATCATGGTGAAACAAAGCAGTTTGCTCAAGTTTGTCGTAAAGACGTCGCGAGGAGCAGGAGGAAGAGAATTCGGCTCAAGTTCAGTCATCATTCTCAACCCAGACACCTGCTCCTGCTCCAGTTTCTCCTCCGGTGCCAAGTATTAATGACATGTACATGGCGGCTGCTAATTCAGCCCTTTCCCCGCCAGCAGCTGTACTGTTGAAAGACTCTTCCACTGTCAGTTGGAGGAAAAACTGGTATCAGGGCATCGATGGTGACATACAGACTGAACTCTGTCCCTGCTCTCCTTCTGAAAGAGAACTGAATCGTTGGACTATAATGAAATAATTTCAGTGGTCAGCACCAAGCCCTGTCGTCAAAACTAAGCTAATTTAAATCTTCGGACCATAGAAGCATATTGCCTCTTTCAGTATTTTTTATTGGGTGTAGTTTTTGTTGGGCGTACAATTGGATTTTATGCTGATGTTGCTGCATCTGCCGTGTGTGTGTGTCTGTGTGTGTGTGTGTGTGTGCTGCATGTGTGTGATTTATGTGGCCAGCGTGCCAGATGTTCGTGTCATCTTTAACGGTACGGAGCGTGTTGGTGCCGGTGTACCTCTAGCCATACACTTGATTAATGACGCTGTTGCATCTGTCAGCTGTATGTGTGTGTGTGTGTGTGTGTGTGTGTGTGTGTGTGTGCTGCACGTGTGTGAATATGTGGTCACCGTGCCGGGCTATGTGACGCTGTTAATGCTCATCTGGGTGCTTGTAACATTACCTCTGATGATGTGTAAGGCTTGTATGATTAAACATTCAGGGAAGTATAGTTGTAATGGCCTATTTTGGTTAACATGCATTAAGTATGGTTGGTCTTGGACAGGCAAGGCCCACCTGATCTTCTCTGTGCCCACCCACACTGTGATTTCTGCCTATGCTACAGGTGTGTGTGTGTGTGTGTGCGCGTGCGCGTGTGTGTCCTGTCTCTGTATAAGTGTTACAGTAGTCTAGAGTATCCATCCATTATGCTTATAAGTGGTGGTGTGTTTGTATGTGCGTCGATGGGCCGGGGGTGGTGGAGTATCCGCGGGCCAGTTGTGGTGGGCTGGTCAGAGTGGAAAAAGTCCTCTGCCATTTTTTTTGTCCAAGTCCGTCCCTGGTGGACATTATTGATATTACTATTAGCTAGTTTCATCTAGGTGGTCGAGGATCGCTCGTCTTCTCTCACTCCCATTCGTTCAGTGGACATTTTTTAGTCTACGCCCAAAGTACAGGATGGTGTCACTCAAAATGTTATCACAAAGAGAAAAACATTTTTTTGGGGGGGGGGTCTCCCCCCCCCCTTTTTTCTCTCCCCAGTTGTATCCGGCCAATTACCCCACTCTTCCGAGCCGTCCCAGTCACTGCTCTACTCCCTCTGCTGATCCGGGGAGGGCTGCAGACTACCACATGCCTCCTCCGATACATGTGGAGTCACCAGCCACTTCTTTTCACCTGACAGTGAGGAGTTTCACCAGGGGTACGCTACGTAGCGCGTGGGAGGATCACACTATTCCCCCCAGTCCCCTCCCCAGAACAGGTGCCCCGACCAACCAGAAGACCAGGACATATACCCATATCCGGCTTCCCACCCACAGACACGGCCAATTGTGTCTGTCTGTAGGGACACCCAACCAAGCCGGAGGTAACACCTTGATTTGATTGGGCGATCCCTGTGTTGATAGGCAACAGAATAGACCACCACACTACCCGAACAGAAAACATTATTCTTATGAACACAAAGATGATTTTTTCTCCCCAGTGAATATCAAGTAAAAGGTGTTCGACAGATGTCGATTAATTGCAGTTTCATTTCGCTGTACCTTTTTAAACTGTTGGACAGCCCACATGAAGAGGCTGTCCAACAGAGATAAGGGTTAGTAAAGTCTCTCATCAGACCCCTGAATAGACTCACATTAGGACACAAAGCCATTTGATGAGATTTAGCGACCTCCCCACCCCGACCCTGTTATTCTTTGCTGACTTCATAGCCTGTCTATATGCACGTCAGACTGATTTACAGTCATTGTCCTCGTATCGTTTTACTGCGACTTTATTTCCACTAAATTGAGTTGTGGTGAGATGAAACGGCTCTTCATTTCGCTGGGGTCCACCTGGAGCTGTGGCGTTCCTCCAGATGCACAAGAGAGCTCATGTTTTGCGGTTACTGAACACACAGGCTCCAGATGCTTGCACATGTTGTCTCCCTTATTGATCCTGCACTGCAGCAGCGCAGTCCCTCAAACGCCAATAAAACCACAGACCACATGGTTTACGTTGTTAAGCTTTTGATCTTACTTACCGAGCATAGATTATTTAGAGTCGTCCTGGTCTTCCAATTGATCAGTCTTACATCTTCTCTGTCCGCCGGTGCATTTGTGTTCTGTTACAAGGGCAAGGCAGTAAGTCGATATTATTGTTTAACATCTTTCAACGATCAGGGTGAAATTCGGATATTGTCACATCGTGATACACAATTTTGTTGTCTGCATGAATGAGAATCAATTGCCTGAAATGTCTCACAGATTAAGGTGTGAAATATTCGGGGGAGTACTATTAGCCCATATGAAAATGAGTGCTGGTACATTAGCCTATACTCTATATCGCCAAACAGTTTAATGTGATAAACTTCAGGTGGATTCTTAAAGATTGTATTTTTACGTATATATATATATATATATATATAAAATCAACATTGTGTAAAATTCCCTGTGATTATCATGATAATATTTTCCCCGTTGGTGAGCACTATTTGTTAGATTGCTATTCATAGGGGAAGACTGCATGTATTGCGAGTATTTCTCAGAAAATAAGTGGGTTGTTGGCCTGCGTACCACTCCATTCTTCAGTTTTACATCCCCTTTCTTTCTTTATTCTTCTGTTTTTTGTTGTGACGAAGAGCTTCTTGCATGAACAGTGGGGATATGTAGTGTAACCAAACCAATGCACACACATCTATATAGGTTGCAGTTGCTCTATAGCATAGTGGTCAGATTCCTGCCATGGATTAGCCTGGGTTCAATGGTCCATCGCTTGGAGGGATTTAGATCGGCCCACACAGGAATGACAATTCTCACGAAAAACATTTCTGTCCCCGTAGAGTCAGTGGTGCACTAAGTTACCCTACCCTTGTATGCACAAGGCTCAGATATGACGAGCGTGGTTGTAAAGGTACAATACTGTGTGAGTGGTATCCTGAAGGGGTCGTCAATAATCCATTATGCAGCCAGCGCAGACAATTCAAAGCATTTTTGCCCCAGATTCATGAACATTGACTCAAACCTATGTACACTCATGTTGTTCCAATGCCCCTTGAAAAAGAAAAAAACAGTTTGTCCCCGAGCTCTAGCGGTGATGTATAGCGGACTCCCATGATGCAGCGCTGCCACCGGTGTCGCACAAAATGTCCCCCTGTGACATGTGAACTCTATTGGATTAGATTCAAGCGAGTCACGCAGCATGATGGTAGAGAAAAGCCTCTGCCAGATCAAGCGATTAGAAGATGGGTTGTTGGGATGCCGGACCAGTTATCTTGCCGGTTCAGAAGACAGGAAGGACGTGCCGCCGACTGACTCACCGGAGCCCAGCCCGCGTCGCATCCCAGCGTCATGGTTCATTTCAGTATCCCAGCCCACTTCTCCAAACACTACTTTTTCATTTTGAAGTTTTCAACTTTTATCTTTCCTCTCATGCATTATTTTATTTTTTTGCCGCATGGCTGTTCCTCCCACGGCTTCTGTCGTTTTTGTGGCTTGGACGTTTCTGAGCTCGAAGTCTGAGCAGTTTTACGCATGGCCACCACAACTCCATTATTGCAGTGCATTTGTATTCCGGCTGGTGAAGAGTGAGGTGCCTTAAGTCCTAATGGTTTCACAGTCTATTGGGCCTGTCTGTCAAAACCGTGCGCGTGTGTGTGCGTGCATGTGTGCATGCATGCAAGTGTGTGTGTGCATTTTTCTTTAGAAAAGGTTTGAATCAGTTTTTTTAGTTGGCTGTTTTTCGGCCAGTTCTCCTTTCCCAAGTAAAGATTTGTCCGAGAGCATGCATTTGGACTGAATTGAAATGGGCACCATTGTACACTTAAGGGAGAAAGCAAAGGAGCCTGTAGACAAGGCCTAAGTACACACTGAATCAGAGGAAGTGTTGCACAATAGGAAGTGGTGGTGTTTTTGTGTGTGTGTATTTGTTCCACATTCTCTCAAACCTCTTGCTGTTTCACAAGGAGGGTAGGCCCCAAATGCCACCATGTCCTTGCTTACGCGACACACGGCACCTGTATCACTTAAAATGAATACTGTTACCCCGAAACACAATACTAGATCGGTGACACTCGTTCGGGTGCAGCAGAGGGCTATGCGTGTGCAGGTTTTCTTCCCAACTCGGCATTTTGCAGATCATGCCTCCCCCGTTTGGTTGAAGTTTGGTTGAGGTCAATCTGTGTAATCAGTTGGTGTTGTGTTAGGTTTGAAAGAACCCAGACTCGCACTACCCACCACGGTGGAGCGTTGAATAACACTACACTACGTTATACCTGATAACAAGTGTTATTGGTTACAGCCTAGTCAAAGTGGCGCCAAAATGAAGCTGTACGTATTGTAGCTCACAACACTATCGGGGAACAAGAGGAGCTGTGTACAGAGATGGGGTAAAGTAAAATTACTAGTAAGCGTACTGTGAAACAATCCCTATATTCCTCGAGCAGTTTGGTGCCCGTTGGCAAACATTATGCATAGCGAAACAAGGCTTCTAGGGGACTGATCTGAATGGCAGTTGTGTCATTCTCCCTTGACGAAACTATGCTACCAAATTTAACGTGATGATTATTTGTATATTTGAAAGCAAAAGAAGTTAACCAGGTACCGCTCTAACATGCGTGTAAGACTCGGATAGGGTCTGGATATGGGGTTTCTATGGGTTAAACCGTGCTGTGACACTGTTTTATCGATCTGTGTTTCAGAGGCTGACCTCGCCTGGAGGACTGTGACCTGGGGCCACCTGCCAGGCCGGGCCTCCCTCCTCCTCCTCATTGACAGTCTCACAGTCTCACCGCCGGTAGGTGTTGGTGCTCAAACGCGCCTCTGCTGTCCTTTTGACACCCTTATTTCAGGAGGATGGGTTAATCTGATATACATGTCATAATCCTGTGAGAATAATGCATAGTTAGGCATGGTGGAGTTTGAATCTGAAAGAGGTTTTTTCTTTTTGATGAGAACACTTGCAACGGTGCAGATTTTTAAAAGTGGTACATGTATTTTCCTGCTTGAGCCTAAAAATGGTTCAGCCAGGTCGCTGATTTAGTACCGCTAGCTTTGTTGCACCGACATGCAGACGTGTCATTATGGTTGCAGTTTCAAACACAGCCCCGTGGTGCACCTTTGCTTCTTTTAGTCCTAATTTGTGCTGTGGGAGAACGTGCGACTCCAGCTCAGGAAGTGAAGTGCATTGTGGGCCATAAAAGGAGTTGAATAATGTCAGGTGCTCCTGCTTCCTCTTCCCCAAGACCCTTGTGCTTATGTCAAAACAGGGCACATGGTCACCACCTGACAACTCGACACGGGAAGAGCTGCAAGAATGACACCACAGTAAAAATCTAATGATGACAGCTGTTGTTAGGTTTAGAAACATCTTTTATTTTTGGTTAGTTTGGTTGACCAGCAGTGGTTTTTATGCAGACCAGACTAGTTCTAGTAGAACATCTCTCGCTAACCGTAAGAGAAGCTATGCTTTTTATAGGCAAGCTGTCTGCAGCTGGCTCTAACTATTACAATTACTCCGTTTCCATTTGCTGACATATCTGCCCATCCCTGTTTTGTATTTTCCTCCCTGTCTCCTTGGAGATTGTTACCATGGCACGCGGCTATAAACCCTCTGGCCGAGCTACGGCGGCGATGGAGTACGCAACATTACCTGGTGTCCTCTTTTTGACAGCTAAGCCTCAACTTGGTTCATACACCGGATCAGTATGTCAGTGGATCCACGGGAGCTCTCTGGGGTGTTTACAGGTTAATGCAAAACTGGCGTGGTTCCCTAGCGAGCCTCAAATCCAGCGGCTTAGCCTGAATGGCAAACTATTTTGGTTTGCTTTCAGTGCATGACCCCTGTGTCTGCAGCACTAGGCCGGACAGCGGAGGTGTCGCGCTTTTTTTGAAATGGAGGACGGGGTTGAGTTTAATGCGGCAGGCTTGTGTGTTTGTGCGAATGCAACGGATGGATTAGCCTCACTAAGCCAGGGGGAGGTGTGCTGCTACAGTAGCCTGAGGTAAAGCTTTTCTTGGCTCTCCTGCCAGTATGTTTGCAGTTGAGTCAATACTGCCCTCAGCTGGTGAAGAAATATACAGTTTGTCATGTGCTTTTTGGCTGAAAGATCTTCAAGAAAAAATGCCCCTTGTTGTTTTTCTTAATTTAAGGTCTCTTTAAACATCAGCTCTGCCATTCTAATGTTTTTCATTTCTAGTAATTTTGAGACTTGGTCAGAAACTAAACAAGATTTTTTTAATGTTAGTGACTTGTGTGTTTCAACCATTTAAGCTGTGAGATGGTTTGCTAACATAATTATAATATAAATATAAGTTTATCCATCCATTAGCAAAACCGCTTATCCTGCTCTCAGGGTCGCGGGGATGGTGGAGCCTATCCCAGCAGTCATTGGGCGGCCGGCGGGGAGACACCCTGGACAGGCCGCCAGGCCATCACAAGGCTGACACACACACACACACACACACACACACATTCATACCTAGGGGCAATTTACAGTGCATCCGGAAAGTATTCACACACCCCTTCACTTTCCCCACATTTTGTTATGTTACAGCCTTATTCCAAAATGGATTAAATTCCTTTTTTTTTCTCATCAATCTACACACAATACCCCATAATGACAAAGCAAAAAAGGTTTTGTAGAAATTTTTGCAAATTTATTAAAAATAAAAAACTGAAATATTGCATGTACATAAGTATTCACATCCTTTACTCGGTACTTGATTGAGGCACCCTTGGCAGCGATTACAGCCTCAAGTCTTCTTGGGTATGAAGCTACAAGCTTGGCACACCTATATTTGGGGTATTTCTCCCATTCTGCTCTGCAGATCCTCTCGAGCTCTGTAAGGTTAGATGGGGAGCATCGCTGCACAGCTATTTTCAGGTCTTTCCAGAGATGTTCAATGGGGTTCAAGTCTGGGCTCTGGCTGGGCTACTCAAGGACATTCACAGACTTGTCCTGAAGCCACTCCTTCGTTGTCTTGGCTGTGTGCTTAGGGTCGTTGTCGTGTTGAAAGGTAAACCTTCGCCTCAGTCTGAGGTCCTGAGCGCTCTGAAGCAGGTTTTCATCAAGGATCTCTCTGTACTTTGCTCCATTCATCTTTCCCTCGATCCTGACTAGTCTCCCAGTTCCTGCCGCTGAAAAACATCACCACAGCATGATGCTGCCACCACCATGCTTCACTGTAGGGATGGTATTAGCAAGGTGATGAGAGGTGCCTGGTTTCCTCCAGATGTGACGTTTGGCATTCAGGCCGAAGAGTTCAATCTTGGTTTCATCAGACCAGAGAATCTTGTTTCTCATGGTCTGAGAGTCCTTTAGGTACTTTCTGGCAAACTCCAAGTGGGCTGTCATGTGCCTTTTACTGAGCAGAGGCTTCTGTCTGGCCACTCTAGCATAAAGGCCTGATTGGTGGAGTGCTGCAGAGATGGTTGTCCTTCTGGAAGGTTCTCCCATCTCCACAGAGGAACGCTGGAGCTCTGTCAGAGTGACCATCGGGTTCTTGGTCACCTCCCTGACCAAGGCCCTTCTCCCCTGATTGCTCAGTTTGGCTGGGCGGCCCGCTCTAGGAAGAGTCCTGGTGGATCCAAATGTCTTCCATTTGCGAATGATGGAGACCACTGTGCTCTTCGGGACCTTCAAAGCTGTAGACATTTTTTGTACCCTTCCCCAGATCTGTGCCTTGATACAATCCTGTCTCGGAGGTCCACGGACATTTCCTTTGACTTCATGGCTTTGTTTCTGCTCTGACATGCACTGTCAACAGTGGGACCTTATATAGACACGTGTGTGCCTTTCCAAATCATGTCCAATCAATTGAATTTACTACAGGTGGACTCCAATCAAGATTGGATGAACCTGAGCTCAATTTTGAGTGTCATAGCAAAGGGTGTGAATACTTATGTACATGCAATATTTCAGTTTTTTATTTTTAATAAATTTGCAAAAAATTTCTACAAAACCTTTTTCACTTTGTCATTATGGGGTATTGTGTGTAGTTTGATGAGAAAAAAAGGAATTTAATCCATTTTGGAATAAGGCTGTAACGTAACAAAATGTGGGGAAAGCGAAGGGGTGTGAATACTTTCCGGATGCACTGTAGTATGGCCGATTCACCTGACCTACATGTCTTTGGACTGTGGGAGGAAACCCACACAGACACGGGGAGAACATACATTTTTAAGCTGGCCCAGGGGTTAGCACTGTTGACTCACAGCCAGAAGGTCCTGGGTTCGAATCCCAGGTCCTTTCTGTGTGGAGTTTTCATGTTCTGCCCGTGTCTGCGTGGGTTTCTTCTGGGTGTTCGTTTCCTCCAGCCATTAAAAAGACATGCATGTTAGGGTTCACACCCCTGTCTGTGCCCCTGACCAAGGCAATAGGAAGAAGAACTGGAGTTGGTCCCTGGGCGCTGCAGCTGCCCGCTGCTCTTATACAATAGGATGGGTTAAATGCAGAGAACAAACTTCACTGTAAGAATACAATGTCGAATAAAGTGGCTTTCAATTCACTTTTCAATATAATAATTGCTCTTTATCACATACAAATCTGTTACTCTACTCTTGACTCAGCATATGGAAGATGCACGGAGGCATGAACTTCGACCCCATGCACTCTGTTAATAGGCAATGGGAAATGATAGGTTTGAGTGGGTGTAATATGTAGATTGTCTTGTTATGTCAACTAAAAGCTCCCATAGTCTCCTTGGTACTGTATTATTGATGCCGCCGGAGAGCTGACATGTTGTGTATACCTTCCTTCCCCAGACTCCCATGAGCAGCTCAGCGGAGCTCTCGTTCATTCCCGTTTAAACCTGCACGCCAGACGCTGCCACCGCCATGTCTACTTTCTGAATATGAGACATGAAATTAACATTTGGGCCGCAGAATTGCTGTTTGTATTTTGTCAAGTTGTCTTTTTATAGAACGAGCTAGCCCCCCCCCCTCCCCAGAGATGTTGGCAAACGAACACTGGGTGGCGTCCTTGGTTCACATTCGAACTCTGCCCCTGACCCCTGTTAATTTGATGTGGTGACAGAACAGTGAAGAAATTAAATGTCGCAAACAATATGTTTTGCAACAAATGAGTTAAATTTCTTCAGAGTCTGCACTTTCTGATCGCGTAAAGGAAAGGGGTTTTCACCCCGGTCGGCTGCTCCCTCTCTGCAGATGAGCGGATAAGATGAGGAGTGGTCACCCACCTCCAGCAGTTGTCATTGTTCATCAGCTATCACTGCCAGCAATTTGGCTCCTTTTTCTTCCCACCGTCTCCGTACTGATGACTGCTCTTGACATTAATATTAATTTCCCCTTGTGGTTACACAGACCCTGCTATATGTCCCGTTAAAGCACCTTGGGCAAGACACTGAGCCGCCGCGCATGCTAACCTTATTAATTTTGAGTCACTCCAAAGAATGGCGTTATAATTTTTTTTTTTCAATCCGAGACCCCAAGAAAACATGAAAATAAGTACGCAGAAGCTCACGTTATGTCCCGTGGGTGGTTTTAATGGTCCACCTCAAGTAAAGTGGAGCTCTTGTACCATAGTAAAATATTAACAATGATGAAAGTAAGGGCAGGAAATTACTTTAGGGAGGGATTAGGGACATGGGGTGGATTTATTTATTCATATTTTGTATGATAAAACCTTGTTTCACATATGCTGTCGGCAAATGAGGGCTGAAATGCTTTTCCCAAATTCTCGCAAGCTGATATGTGGATTTGAGAGGACATCACACAGCCTCGCTGCAGTCCCAAGTAGTTTTCTAAACTGTGATTTTTTTTTTACCTTCAGTCTTGCTGAAGTCCGCACATAGTGGTAAGGGTTTGGGAGTGGTCCCCCCAATCTTCCTTGCTGTGGATGATGTACCGTTTTCATCCTCCAGATGGCGCTGCTCTCTTTCCGAATGAAATGACGGCCGCATTCTCCTTCCAAAATCCATCATCCCTTTTAAAACCTCTGCATCCTCCACTGTGCCCCACCCTAAATCCTGTTAGGAGAACAGTGTAAATCGGGTGAAAACGCTTAGGCTGATGGTGCACTGTCTTCCTTTTCAATGTGTAAGCTAAATCAGCCCCTGCTACACCTTAACTACCAACAAATCTGAGCCGGCCTAATCCGGCACCTTGGGGATCACTGGGCGAGTGAGACTTCAAGATGCTGTGATGTGGGTGAGTCACACACTCAGTCAGAAGGTCATTCGTGTAATTATGGTTTAGGGGTGTTTGCACGGGGATTGGGTGGGGTGGGGGGCGGCTGGTTGGGGGGATCTGTGAATGGGTTTTGGAGACGGCTGCCTCCAGGGAGTTGCTACCGAGACCCTACTACAGTGAGTCAACATACCTAACCCCCTTCCTCATTTCCTAATAGCCCACACAGTCAGGAGGCAGAGGACTCTCAAGGGCGGGGGGGGGGGGGACCAGCTGAGGTCAGAGCAGTCCCTCTCAGACAGCTGATGGGCTATGGCTGAACCGTATTTTTTTTTTGGGGGGGGGGGCTACTTTTTTTTTGCGAATAAAAAATAGTTGGATAATTTCTTTGCAGTTTCTAATAAGCTCCACCGGCAAAGATTTTATTATTCTCGCAATGATTAGGGTGATTTTAGAGGCGAAATAAAGTAGTTGCGCAAGGAGTCATAAAATCAGGCTAAATTATGAGAGATGTGCTACAGTAAATTTTCTTTAAGAGCAGTCATAAAAAAAAGGGGACTTTACTATATAACTCCTGCTGTCAAGCAATAAGACTTCTCGTCTGACATGACCCATTCAGGCCTGTGATCACTGCACATGTCTTATTGCCGTGTCGATTCTGAAACGATATATACTCCTTCAGCCCCACGATCAGCCCGGGACGTTTTTTTTTTTTTAAAGTTGACGAGTTTAATTTCCTCCTTCGAACGCCTTGCTGTGATCTGATGATGCAACGCGTCGCACCGATGGGACCGATTTTAAAAGTGGCACAGAGAGCATCTTAACAACACGCTGGGATCAGTGGCAACCGTGTTTTTATTTCTTCCACCCGCTCCTGCGTGTGTGTATCTGTTTCCATGGTTACCAACTTTTGATCAGGTGGATTTCAAACAGGGGGGCTCGGCGGAGGCGCCCGCCCGGCTTTCATCTGACTCCGAGTAAGCGGTCGGCTGTTGAGATTTCATTACGCGATGTCCGGATCCATCGCCGCCGCACCAATGGTCGGCTGTTGACGGCGTTTTGCAGGAGGAGTCGTACCTTATAGTACCACACGAAGAAAACGGAAAGCCGGGGGGGGGGGGGGTAGTAACGCAGCACCAAGATGGCCATGGTGAGGCTGCTGATAGATTATCGGTGGTCAGCTTGAGTATGTCAGGCACTTGTTATGATTTGAGTCCTTGTACACGGATGGGTTTGTTTTGATTTGCCAGAATTTGGGTGAGGTGGGCATTAGACGGTCTTTACCACGAGTACAGTAAGAGGAGGGCGTGGTCAGGGGGGGTAATCAGGTTCATCTCATAAACAAACAAATGGCATACGCCTCCTGGTCAGCCCCACCCCACCCACCCCCCTAAACCATATGCCCCACCCCCCCAACCCACCCCAAGCCATTTTCAGTCAGCTGTGTAGGATTGGTAGGGGGGGGGAGGGGGCATGAGTGCCCCATTTGGGAAGTGCTCCCCCATTTTCTGCCTGTCGAATCGGGCCAGTGTCAGCGAGCTCCGGCGGGTCCGGGGCCGACCGAGTGGGCTAATGCGATGTGGCGTGTCACCCGGAGAATCTAGGTCAGATTTAAAACTGCCTGGCTCTGCCCGCCTCTGCCGCAGTCTGACGCCTCTGTGATCCCTCCCCCTTCTTCGACGCACGCAAGCAGGCGCTCTGAATATTCATCACACGCGTCCTTACTTGCACTACTCCAAGGAAATCTTTATTCTTTTAAAAAAAATAAAAATAAAATAAAAATGCAGCACTTAATGTTAGCCATGCATTTCTCTGTCCACATCGACATAATCTCTCACACACAGACACACACACACACACACACACACACAGAGCCGTCCCCCCACATCACCACCCCCACCTCCACGCCCCAGGCAGGCGCTCAGCCTCTCCACGGCAGCGCCCACGTGATGTGGCGGGGTGTATCTGCGGCGCGGCGCGGCAGGGAGGGGAGGGCGTTGTTTTCTCCCATAGTAAAGCAGCGGAGCACGTGGATCCTCATGCTGCAGCCCAGCACTGGAATGTCAGCACTATCGCCTCCCTCCATTAGCGGGTATCACCCTGAGACACGCTCGAGTTTATTTAATTAATATATATAGTGTGTGTGTTTATATAGGCTGCAGTGCTTGGTTTCAGACAAGAGCTTTTTTTTGGGGGGGGGGGTGTTGTGTTTTCTCCCCGGTGGCACGCTAAAAGGCAGTGCCATGCAGGGGTCATGCTGCTGCATGGGTGTGGCACCCTCGCTGCTGCATGGGTGTGGCACTCTTTTGGCGTGCTTTTTTTTTTTTTTTTTGGACACGACGCCAAACAGTTTGATCTCAACTGAAGTCCTCTTAACATTAATCCCTGAGGATGAAATTTGATTTTCTGTATGCTGTATTTCTGTATTTATTTTAACTATGACGTGGTGTTTAACTGCCTGACAAATATCATTTTCTTAAGGTACACGCAGATGACATATAATATAGCATTTCACATTAATTGAACTAAGGTTTGTGTTTATGTTCATCTGTTAATCTGTTTTGTGATTTTTGTTTCCTAATTCAGAAAAAAAAAGCTACAATGAGAACATGGATTTTCTCCGCTGCATGAAGTATTTTTTTTTTTTTTAATTCTAGATCAGTGAGCTCTTGGTGCTGAGTGGTGAAATTAAATATTCCTCCGTCGTCTCCGGTGGCCTTCAGTCTCCTCCTAATCTGCTGTTTTTGGCGCATTACCTCATCTGTATTAATATATTCATGTGCTTTCAAGTCCTACTACTACTGTACTCTCCGCTCTCCCCGAGCTGGCCTCTGATTGGCTGCTGAATTGTTTTCAATGGCACCGACTATTTTTTTCCCCTTTCTTTTTTTTTTGACTCCATGGATACAGCGAGCTGTTGGGTAGATCGGTTCAGCCAATGGGAGAGCCGCGCGGGCCCCTAGTTGTCGACTAGCCTCAGAGGCAGCAGCCCTCCCCTCCATCCCCCCCCCCTCGCAGTGAGCACGCGATCGCTCGGTGGGGGGGTTCAAAACAACAACAAGCCTGCCATCTTGACCCCCCCCCCCCGCCCCTCTCCCCTCCCCTCCTCTCCCTGGTGCCCAGGCTGCCGTTGAGGTGCCAGCACTGCTGGGTACTTCAGAGTCGCCGGAGAGGAGAGGAGGGGATGGGGTGTGGGTGGGGGGGTGATGGGGGGCATTCCTCCACTCCTGCTGTACCGCTCCGACGGCACCTCAACACTTTTTAACTCTCTCCTCTGCACACATCCACAATGGCATCATCAGGCAAGAGTTTACCCACAATAACGGGCTCGTATTGTCTCGGATTTGCCCTTCGGGGCATTGCCAACGCACCATCGGCTGTAGAGTCAGCGTTTGTTAATAGCTCCGTGTTAAGGTGGAGTCTGTAAATGATGCACCGTTTATAATTTGACGACTTTTTCCTTTTTTTTTTTCTTCCCTAATAGGGATTTGCTGGCATAGCAAAAAATAAATAAAAAATATATAAAGGCTTAATTAATTTAATCTCTCCCTTTTTTTTTTTTCTTTTTTTGCCACTAGGCTCGAGTGTTCTCCGTCAGACTTTGAAACGCAGCCATGCAAATCCCTGTCCTTAAAATGACCTCGTTTCAAACCGTACCAGGGAGCGGCGCTGGGCCTCTGAGTCGGCGGTGCCCTTGTAAAGCGCTGCGAAACTCTGACAGCGCTGCCAGCCGAGCTTAGTCTGCCTGAGCTGAGAGGTGGCAGCAGAGGACCGGGGGAGGCCCGACGACGGGGCCGAGGCTGCCGTCGCCCAGCAGGGCGAGGTCGTCGACGCCCCCCCCCCCCCCCCGTCCCTTCTGAGGCTGGCACAGGAGCCACATCCCGACAGCCTGTGAGGTGCCAGTGTCCGTACAGCCAAACATTCAGGTCACATTAGGCAGAGGGTACTAAGATGAGGCTGGACAGGGCAGGTGGGTCCTCCCAGATCATCGCCAGGTTTGGGCGAAGGACTCGGAACATTTGTTAATTTTTTTTCTGAAGGTTAGTTTACCAAGGTCTCAACAACGAACGTCGACGATATATTTGTACAGAGCGCCCAAAAATACCTCAACCGCAATGAGTGCAGATTAGCCAGCCGTTACAGGTTTTCTCGTGAGGACTAGGACTCTGACCCATTTCGAGGTTTTTGTTAAATCTTCTTTTTATTTGAGAGATGCGGTGAAAGTGCCCATCTCTGCTACCATCTTTTCTCCACTCATGCGTGTGTTTAAAAACACTCTCCTGCCTCCTCCTGCATCCTCCCCCCGCCCTCTCTGCGGCCGATGCCGAGTCCGTGCCTCGCTGGGTCGTAACACCTCTGTCGTGCGTCTCTACCTGCGCTGCCGTGATTCACCGTGTCACCCCCGGCCCACGCTTGACCACGTCGGCTTTTCACCCGTCGCAGGTACAAGATGACATCTGCCTGCCATGGTTCACTCTGTCACTTATACGGCCCTTGCTCCCGTCTCCCCCCCCCCCCCACCCCCCGCCCAATCTAGTCGTCCCTCTGTCACCGAGGGTTAAATCACTGTCCGCTGATGGAGTCCGCTGTAACTTCTTCCCCCTTGAACTGCCAGGTATCTCTGACTCGTCGTATGGCGGTTGACCTCTGCTTCTCGAAACACTCGGCAGGTTGCTTTCGAGGAGTCCGAAGAATGTTGACTTGCTGGGCTGTCTGTCGCTTCACATTAAATAATTTACAGCTCACAGCTGAAGAGTGTGTGTGTGTGTGTGTGTGTGTGTGTGTGTGTGTGTGTGTGTGCGGGTGCTTCAGTGTAGAAGGTGTGACGGTGCTGAGCTGTCTGGGTTTATAGTCGGGATAGTTATGATCCTCCGACTTGAACAGCAGTCCCTTTTTTTCCAATTGACAAACAAAGCACAAAATGTAATCCTTGGCTACAACTTTGGAAGTGGTACCAGATGAACGGTTTCTTTCCAGCTATCACTTACACACACACACACACACACACACACACACACTTGTGTCTGAAGACTGCTCGCTGCCGTCACGGTCTTGTATAGTAGGACATTAAGCGGCGTTGCTTAAGCAGCAGGGCATTCGCGTGACTAATTCGCGACCACGTCCATTCTCCCCGCGAGTGTGCGGCGTTTAAACGCGGAGCCGCTCGTTACAACCCGACAGTCGGCGCGGCGGCAAGCTCTCGATTTACAGACGCAGAGCCCCCCCCCCCCCCCTTCTCACCATTGAGCTCGTCGGAACAACTTTTCCTCCCACGTCCAGTGTTCCCACACAGGTCTGGTAAAGGGATCCGATCACTTCCTCGTCCGGGGGAACTTTGAGAACGGATTAAAAAAAAAAAGTCATTAAAAGTTTACAGACAGAAGTATTGCTCGGTGTTTAAACCCCTGCAGTTGGGTAATTTACATAGCTGCAGATGTGCTGTTATAATGTGTGTGGGGGGGGGGCAACTCCTGGTTGTGAGTTAGGTGAAGTCTTGGTAGACTAATGCGGCTCTGGCTGACGGTATTGTGCAGCATACTAGCGTAGGCAGAGTGTGATGGCAGCGGGTCTGTTTGACTGGTTAGCCTTCTCCAGGTGCTGCGGGTCCGAGGCGCTCGTCGGCAGCGCGGAGGATGTGTTGTGAAAGAACTGAGGGTTGAGTTCCCACGTTGGGTTTTGGCGCGAGATCGTCTCTGCTCCCCACACACTCCCCAAACAGTCGTCTTTTTCCTAGAATCAACTGTTTCTCAACCCCAACTTGACTTGAGGAATGTAAAAATAATTTATAGCCTGATGTCTTTCACATGTTTTGTACCGTGCCCTTGGGCTAATTGGTGAGGTCATGTCGTCTCTGTGCCACGTAGGGGATGCTGTTATTGATCAAATTGATATTTTATCGCTTATGTCGCCCCGTTGTTGGAACGTGTGTTTAACCTGTGTCAGTGCCACCGTGACATGTTCCCGCACATTTTATTGTACCTGCGGTATAAAATTACTCGGTGAGGTGATCTAAAAATTTCAGAGCCTTAAAACTTCTTCTGATCAACATATCAATGACGGTCGTTACGAACTGCCTTTGTTACCTTTCTGTTTAGCAACTCTTTGTTTTAAGATTAATTGGATGTGGCCTGCTCTGTACAGCCAGCGCCTACCTACCTCATGTGTAGGTGGTGAACATAGATTTAATAATAGCCTCATTTCCCCAAGGACGCTTGTGGGAATGGACTGTTTTGCATATACAGCTTAACAGCTCAGAGCTGATGGGAAAATAAACTTGGTGATACGGTAAACTCCCAGTCGGTTGGTTTCTTTATTCTGTGAGGACTCAGTTCTTATTTTGGGGTATCGGTGAGGGGGACTTTTTGGTTAGACATCTGGCTGGTAAACGCACGGGTACAGGAAACCTTCACCGGTGTGCATGAGCCTGGGCACATCTGGGGCATGAGGCCATTGAGTTCATACAGGCACCAGAGCAATGAGGCAGAACAAGAGCGGGGTACCTCTTAATAAAGTCTTGTGGTCGTGTGTCTGTGTTGAGCGTGTAAGCTCCACCTCTGCAAATCACTACTGCAGAAATGAATAATTCATTGTTTTTGCTCTCTTTCTTGACAGGTATTGTAACATGGGGAACCTCCTGAAAGTTTTGACGTGCACAGATCTGGAACAGGAGCCCAATTTTTTCCTAGATTTTGAAAGTGAGTTTATTTACACAATTGCCCCCCCTCCCCCTAGTACTGATTGCACGAATGTCTCTCTCTAGTATTACAAGTGCGCATCTCGAATTCTTCACCCCCCCGCTCTACTCAGCTTTTTACGCTGCACTCTTCCCAGAGGCGGTGCAGTCAAATCTGCTAGAAGAGCCGCTGCACTTTTCTACCATCCTGCTCCGCTATGCTGCAGTGCGTCTTGAATATCAATTGGGTCAGAGTTGCACCAAAAGCCCCCCTCCTCAAATATACAATGCTGAACTTCTGTCTCCATGCAGCACCTCGCCATGCCTTGACTCTGCGCCATAGTGTTCTCTTAACCAACAGATAGATGGCCCCAGTGGGTCAACTGGATCAGCAAAGTCCCATACAGTTTTTATTCAATATCTGTATGCGGAGTTATAAAGATGATTTATAAAGTTAATTTCATTGCCTTTTTAAAATATGAACAGCACGCCTCACTCCAGCGGACACGCCCCACTGACACTTCCCGATCTTTGTGCCCACTTTAGACGCCCAGCCCACAGAAGCAGAGCGAGAGGTGTGGGAGCAGGTGGATGTGGTGCTGAAGGACGCCAAGGGGATCCTGGACGAGCTGCAGGCGTATAAGGGAGCAGGCCAGGCGATCCGTGAGGTACGCACCCCCCCCCTTTTTTTTTTAAAAATACAAATGTCTGTCTCGCCTTCATTAAGCAAACGTCAGTACCATTAACCAACAGTACTAATGTACTGCTGGTTTTCTACTCTGCCAAGTATTCCTGCTGCCTAGGCTGGCAGATTTTAGACCTGGCACAACAGGTGGATGTAAATAAATGCAAGAGCCACACATTGGAAACAAGTATTGTGTTTGTTTTTTGTGTTGGAGAGAAAGATGGTCCAGATATGTGCCTGAACAAATGGTTCTGGCTACACCCTGGCCTAGTGCACTTCAGAAAATCTCACATTTTGTTGCTTTCATTAACCGGTTGTTTTGGATGCAAAGTAACTTACGGACCTGGAAAGGAAACTCGCTCGCTCAGTCATTACAATACTCATAATTATCAAATCCGTCTGCACGGAGGCAAGAAAAGGAAAACAAGACATGGCAGTGTTTGGATCGAAAATATAAACCAGTAAAAGAAAAAAAATCAAGACAATATAAGTGTGCATAAAACGATTAAAAACATAAAGCATAACATCCAGTAAAAACAGCACTAAAAAAAGATGCATTTTAATTCCCCCTTAAAACAATCCAGTGTTGGAGCAGTCTGCATACCCTCTGACAGACCAATCCACTGGCTGAGGCCACTTATGTCAAAAGACCTCCCAGCCAAATGGCGTGGTTCTGTTTTTTGGTGTAGTGCAACATAAAAAAGGCTGACGTTCCCTTTCAGACCCCCTCACGTGGTTCATACAATTTCTCCTTCTCTTCTGAGCTGCCTGCAACTTGTTTTCGGTGTGCCCTCATAAGCCTCAAGCCCACTGAACACATAAGCTCTGTGTATCCACCGGAAAACCTCTTTCAGGGAAGCGCCACCAGCTCCAGTACAGTAAGGTGAGCACCTGCATAGCACAGCCAGGCGGCCCGCTCACCGCGCTGGTCTCGAAAGAGGTCGGCTCCCCACACTGAGTCGAGCGTCCTTGAAGTGCACCGTTTCCATTGAAAGCCATACAAAAATAGTGCTTTTTTTCTTTTTTTAAACAGTCTTTGGTGGACATGCAACCTAAGTCTACTGAACACAAATTCACAAAGTTCTTACTTGTTTGGGCTCAATATCTATGACTCTGTGTCCCCTTGTTAACCTTTGGAGGGGGAAAAATTAGAAAAGGCTTTTCCCAATACAGCAGTATATATCCAGCTTAGTTCTTTGTCAAAAAGACCCTCAAATTGGTCCCAATACTCTTCTTTTTCACTGTTTTTGCCAGTTACGTGCAGCTTTATAGCTTACTCAGTTTTCAGAGGAAATTATCAGAATCCAAAATCATGACTTCTAGAGCTTCTAATATTTTAAATCTTTGATGGATGGTCTCTTTTTCTTTCTTTTTTTTTTGTATCTGATCTTTCAGGCGATCCAGAATCCTAATGATGATGCATTGCAGGAGCAGGCTTGGGCAGCTGTGGTCCCCCTGGTGGGAAAACTGAAAAAGTTCTACGAGTTCTCCCAGAGATTAGGTATGGATCCTGCTGTACCTCAGTGCATGCACATGGGCACTTTCCTATGTTGGACAGATATGTATTTTTTTCCCCTTAAATCAAGAAGTTGCGGCTTTGTCTGTACAGAGTGGTTCTGAAGCCATGCAGTATTGGCTTTTAGTTGTATGTTTTCAAATGTTGCTTAATTGCACAGACAAAAATGTCAAATTCAAGTAGATGATCACACGTTTGATGGTGTTTCGTAAAGTTCACAAGTTGATTTAGAAGCCTAAACTAGTAGACGGTACATGTCACAAATGATGCTCTGCTGTCAGCTTCCCTAGGTTTTCGGTAAGTGGCTGCTACCGTTTTATCCGGTGTTGCCGTGCCCACCGCAGCAGCTGGATGGAACACACATTGCGTTTTTTTTGTTTTTTGTTTTGTTGCGCCGCTCTTTCAGCTCAGTCGATTTTCCTTTTCAATTTTAAAGTATGTCAGTGAAGAGTTAAAATACACTTGTGAATATTAGCTACCATATTTCCATACCATATATCACATTATCTCTTCTTTAATCAAAATTTAAGTTTCCCAGAAAAAAATGACTGCTATATATTACATTACATTACAGTCATTTAGCTGACGTTTTTATCCAAAGCGACTTACAATAAGTGTATTTAACGTAGGAAATCAGGAGAACTCTATATGAACACACATCCACCCAGTAGCTCCATCTGTAGACTACTTTGTTTTCTGTCTTGTCAGCTCTGTCTAGCCATTTATAGAAGAATATATGTAGCACTATACATTAATACAAAACCATTTTGGCTCACTAACTGATCTAACTTAAATACGAAAACCCAGCATGTAAGCCAGTAACCTGCATGTCTGTGCGGTGGTGCTGGTGGACATTACAACCGTGAACCAGAAAAGACAAAATTGCGAGTTGGACAGATTTAACCGTTAAGGAGCAAATGGACATTCACCTTAAAATATTATATATTGTGTACAAACACAACCCCCCCATGACCTCAATTGTTTGCATGGGCATCTGCAACATTGACTGCTGAGCTGCAAAAATTAACACACATGCTCACACACACACACACACACATACATACATACATACATGCACACCCCCCACCCTTATATAAACATGCTTGTATGTGCGAGTCCCGCCTTGTTGCATTCATAAGCATGGTGTTTGCTTTGCACTCTACGCTGACCTCTGTGTGGAATGGGTTAAAGGCTAATTCATTAGCATAGTGAGGCGAAGGGGGGATTGTTAGCTTAGCAATCCCTGATTTACTTGTGACCCTGAGGCAGCGGTGGCTTGCCTGCCTTGCCTCAGTGACCTTAACCCCTTAATTCCATTGGTAGTGGAGAAGGCAGTCAATGGAGGCAGCAGGCGCCAGCCTGCTACAACTGTTATGTAATGAAGTAGGTCACCTCCTAGCCTTGGCTGCTGCTCTGCTTCAGCGCCCACCCTGACTTAAGGCTTCAGGGTTTGTGTTGGAGTGAGTTGCATACCAGGCAAGACGGGCAGTCTTGTGAGTCCAAGACCTTTCGCTGTAGGCTGGTTGAGCTATCTGTAGAGCTTGGCCTCAGGATGAAAGATGGATGATGTCGTGGAAGATGGTTTATACAATTAGCTTTGCTGGAAATATTTCCTCTGTTCCACTGTCTTCTTTCTCCTGTTGATTTGAATTGTTAGTTATTTCATTCCTGTCCAAAAAAGACGCCTATGGTACAACCTGACTTTCTGTCAACGGAGACCCACTAACTAGTAGGTGTGGTTCATATTCAACACACCGGTGCTTCGTGGATTGTAGGGCTTGTAGCTTCTCACCGTGCCTTGATCCTCCCGTCCCTGCTGTATGAGCAGTGTCTATGTGCTTGCATGCTGCTTGCCTGCTCTGCCGTGACCTGATGAGATCAGACGTCCTCCCCCTCCCCCCAACGCCAGACACACTAGAGTGGCTCATATCTGAGGGTCTGAAAGCAGCTCCGTCTTAACCTATGTTTTGACTGGGCCGGAGAGGAAAAACTGCATCACTAAGGCCATTTTTAATCAGGCACTTCGCTGCAAACGCTGGCCCAAGCAGATGGGGGTCATTACTGAATGGCAAACGTGCTCAATTTACTGCACTGCACTGCCAGCTCTCTGTCCGCCCTCCACAAACTCCCTTTCGATTATCTGAAGTGGACGGCGGAGTGATTTTTTTTTCCCTCCCTCACTTATGCTGATTTGCTCATTCACGTGTGAGCGACAGGAATTTTAAAAATGCACTTGGAATGAGTATGCGAAGGGTTCATTGGAAGTTAACGAGTCCATATAACCTAATTGAATGCAATTAGGTTTTTCTTCAGATGTTTTTCTTGTCTGTGTAATGTCATTAATGAAGCCTGTCTAAAGAGTCTAGACTCTTACGTTATAAATTACTTGTATCTGTAAAATAAATAAATAAATAACTCTTTTTTTTTTTTTTTACAAAATCCCTCCTAGAGCATCATGGTTGCTCAACCAGATACGCATCTTATCACATAGGCTCTGGACTCATCAGCATTCGACTTCAAATTAGGCTCAGGACCATTGCTGCCTTTGTTCCATCTTCTCTACACGCCCCATATTTTCTTTCTGTCGCCACTGTCCTGTCAGCTAATATTGGCAAAACATAACCTTGAAAAAATAAAACCACCTTGGTTTTTATTATAGAAGGCATTGTTATGAAGGAGGGGTGTTGGCGCTCTGTGCACTACTGCACCTTTTCCTGTCACTGTTCTCCACCACGTAGTTTATTACAAGTCTGTGTATACCATGTTAAGCCATGGCACAGGCTTTGTATTTACTTACTGTCAAAACAATAAGCGTAATCCTGAATGAATGAAACCCCAATCCCACCCCCATCTTGTGCCATCTAGCTAATTAGGCTCATGTCTCATCTCCGTCAGGGCAGGCAAGCTTCTCCGCACCCCTTAACCCTACCTCCCATACCCTCCCCCCCTTTCCCCACACTGGCACTGGGCCCCAGGCAGTTTGGGCCCCACCACTGCCCCATTATCTGCCCCTGTCCTAATCAAAGCACTTCAGCTGGCTGACATTTTGAGAAACTCAGTCAGCCTTGAATCATCATCACTTTTGGCTGCCGTTGTAATGCACATTAAGAGTGATACTTGAACCTTGCACCTCTGACCATGAGTATGCACCTAAATTGAGAGCCTTTTTATTGAAATATTTTGGACGTGATATATTTTGTGTTGGAAGAACCGACTTTGCACATATCTGGTAATAAATAGTAAAAGTCTGCCTTGGCCAGAAAAGTGTGAAATGTTGGAATATGCACTTCGTACAAAATGTTAGATGTGTCACACTGCCAAACTACCTCAGCTTTCCTCCTCGCTGACAAACTGTGTGCGTGTCTCTCTCTGTCTCTCTCTCTTCCTGACAGAGGCAGCACTACACAGCCTCCTGGGAGCTCTGACCAGCGAGACATACGACGACACAACTCAGCACCTGGAGCGAGAGCAAGCGCTGGCCAAGCAGTTTGCCGAGATCCTGCACTTCACACTGCGCTTTGACGAGCTTAAAGTGAGCTTCCCCTCGCTACTTCCCCAAGACACAAACATTCACACACACACACACACACACTCAGTCTCTCCTCTCATTTGTTTTTCCAAATGGTGTTTAGTTAATTGACCCGCTGCAAAATTTCCCCTTTGCAATATTTCCCAGAGTCCTGTGTCTCTTAGTTACTGTTGCTGTCCAATAAACTTTGTAGTTAAGCTCTGCTTTTACAACTTCACAGTCGCATCAGCTCAGTAAAAAAGGCTACGCCAACTGTAGCTAGCTCACCAACGGTGCAAGGTGCACCATTGGTGAGCTGATGGTTTCTTTTTCAAGCAGGCCCAGTAGTTAGCGCTGTTGCCTCACTGCAAAAAGGTCCTGACCTTTTTGCTGTGGACCTGGGATGGCCTGGGGTTTGAAGTTTAATTCAAGGCACCTGTGAGGGTTGGATTTGGATTTGGGGAAAAGTATTAGAAAAAACATTGTGTTTCTGTAGCGTGAGATAATGTGAATTGGTTTTACAGTATCACCAACAACACATTTTCGCCATTTCCACTTCTTTTTGCCATGTTTTTTACCAATCCAACATTTTCTGTTGCGAGTTGCCTGAACGCTGATTGCACATAGTGGGGGTGCTGAAGGAGTGTCAAATAAAGTAAGGGCAGGGGCAAGTTTATTTGTATAGCACATTTCCTATTCAAATGTGCTTTACATGAGGCATAAAAAGGCAAAATAAGAACAAGATAAAAAGAAATTGTAAAATGAAGTGTACACAATTGCTAGACACTGATTGGTGGATCGGTGTGTCGATCATTATTTTGTAAACAGACAGTTCTGGCTTTTATGGCCGTATTTCCCCTTGGGTCTACCCCCCCTTTTTCTCACCAATTATATCTGGCCAATTACCCCGCTCTTTTTGAGCCGTCCCGGTCGCTACTCCACCCCCTCTCTGCCGGTCCGGGGGGCGCCCTGACCGACCAGAGGAGGCGCTGAGAGATGCCCGACCAAGCCGGAGGTAACACGGGGATTCGAACCGCCGACCCCCGTGTTGGTAGGCAACGGAATAGATCGCTACAATACCCAGGCGCCCTCCCCTTGGGTCCATTTTAAGATCAGGTCCCGTAGGTGTTGCAGTTTAAGAACGGCTCTAACTTTGATATTCATATCATGATTGATAATTTTGTTGTAATTCCTAATAGTCTCCGCCTTTTTTTTCCCCAAGTTGTATTTTAAGGCAGTTTTGGTATTTGATATAATGCGTGCTAGGTGACTGTATAAATGAATGTAATGGGAGCCTCTGCCTTAAAGGTCTGTGTGCTTCCTGCTGCTCTGTTTTATCCATCCAAATCCAGCTTCGCCTTTGCTTTAACCTTTTGATCTTGTTACATTGTGCACTTTTTCCTCTGTTTCAAGCCAAAAGCTCACTGTAGCCTGAGAAGCCGCTGATGTCGTCTAATTAGGTATTAGTGCTGTGCAGCATTAAGCTCCAGCCGATGTGCAGATGATTAGCATCTAATTGGTGCCTTGATCCAGTCCCAGTACCTCTGGTGTTTCAATGCATCTGTAGAATGAGCAATAAGGGTCATTATGAGGAAAGATGTCCACCAACTGTAGTCCCCACTTGGGACTCCCAGGTCCTACTTTAATTTAAGTATGATGTTTTATAAATTACTGATGGATGGAAATCGCCAGAAAGCATGTTTTTTTTTCCCTTCTTCATTGAAATCAAGAAACCTCTCCTCACCAAGTATATAGCTGCTGAGTTGTCAAACCAGCACCAGGAATTTTTACGTGGATGTCAGTTGAATACCCATTGTTTAGGAGCCTCCATTAGTAATTAATGTATTAATCAAAACTGTCTGTCTTGTTTGACGGGGTGAACCGGCTCCCCCTAAATCCTTGCTACACCCCCCACTCCTTTGACATACACTCATAAATGTACCCTGACACCCTCAGGCACTTTGCCGCGACGTTCCAATTAGTGCCCACTACCCAGGCTGGCAAGATAAAAGCATTGAAGGTAGGGGGTACAAGGTGGCATGCCAGACCTATTCATCAATCTTTCACTCCCATCCATGGGCTGCTGACCTACTTAAAATGTCTGTGCCGCTCACAGCCCCTCCCTAACGAGGCGGCCTGTCTCTCCTGGTGTTAGGATGGACACAGACGGAGTACCAGTCTATTGTGGCAGGATTACCCTGCTGCCAGTATCGCTTTCGCTGTAATAGGCTAATGTAGAAATGAAGATAATTAGGCAAACGCTGAGCCCTCATTGGTTGAGCTGGTTGTCGACGACGGACGAGGCCTTCTGGTTGGTTAGTTCACTGTCGCAGGGTTCTGAGATGATTTGTATTTCATATGCACAAGTGTCATAACAATTAAACTTGTCAGTAAAATATGCCTTTTAGATTTTGGCCCGAGACTAGGAGTCTTTTAATTTGAGAGCCACTGTCTGACCAAACCAGTGAGGATGCACTCTTGTTTTTCTCCTCTGTGTGTGTCTGTCTGTGTGTGTGTGTGTCTCTCTCTCTGCACCACCAGTCTGAGACAACGTCCCTCTCCCCCCTCCTCTGCGCGCCATAACCCAGATTATCTCTTTGATCACCCCTGTAGTTGTTGACCCTCATGTCACAAAATATACTGACACACAGACCCATTTTGAAAGCTAAACGGCCACAATTTCCCTGACAAGGGGACAGAGATGTAGATGGAAAAAAAGGGATGAGTGTCTGTGGATTCAAATCAGCAAATAAAACTGTAATCGTATCAAGTGTTCTTTTTTATGTCAGTGGATCCCCCAAGCCATGTTTCTGCCTTGTTTGCTAAAAGCAAAGCATCATCTGTCATGACGATGGAGTGTTTCATCCAGAACTGAGTGTCCTGCTGCAGGCTGTGCCACCTACAAACACAGAGAAATCTCCTATTCTCTTTTTTTCTTTTTCTTTCTTCCTCCCCATCGCTCTCTCTCTAACAGTCGTGTCTCGACAGGTCCTTTTACTAAGCTGTATGTTTTAATGATTTTCTCCACAGATGACAAATCCTGCCATCCAGAATGACTTTAGCTACTACAGGAGAACCCTGAGCCGCATGCGGATCAACAATGTGCCGGTGAGAACATTAAGTACCTCTGTTCTTCGGGGGTGAGGGCAAAATGGGTAGCAGACATGTTGTGTCAGACCTGCTACTGCAAGCTGAGAAAACGTTAGCCTTTTTTATTCTTCTTTTGCGGTGGGTAATTGGAAAAAGGAATAATATCCAAAGATGTAATTGTGTGCCTTTAACTTTGACCCCAGTCACAACCAATTTCAGTGGAAATGCTCCATCTTGACCTATATCCCCTTTAAGTCCCACTGAAATTCACAATTTTTTATAACGGCAGAATATGTACGCAACATGCTGTCCTAATGTGTACTAACATGGAGCAAACAAAAAAAATCTGTGCCTATGAAAAATCTGTACCTATGAAAAATTAAATTTACATTAAAACTGACTTTAATGTTACATTGGTCTTATGAGTTCACCAGCTGCATCTGCCAGTACTACTGGTTATTCATCTATGAAGATAACTTATTTGCATGAAGCCAATCATGATTTTATTTATTTATTTTTTATAAATTTATTTCTGATTTTCTCCCAATTTAGTGTCCAATCGATCCCTATTTTAATTCAAACACCCACCCTCGTACTGCATGCGTTCGCCAACTGCATCTCTCCAGCCGGCAGTCTCGAAGGAGACCGCCTCCCCACTTTCGTGACAAGGCGACTCCAGGCTGAACCACTGTTTTCTCCGACACACACAGAGACGCATTCACATGACGAACACAAGCCGACTCCGCCCCCCTCCCGAAGACAGCGTTGCCAATGATTGCTGCTTCATTGAGTCCGGCCATAGTCGGATCTGACGAGACCGGGGCGCGAACCCCAGTCCCCAGTGGGCAACTGCATCGACACAAAGCCGATGCTTAGACCGCTACGCCACCGCGGACCCACATCATGATTTTATTTTGACATTGCATATGCATAAATAATTTGAAAAATTATGACTAGCATTACGTCGGCCTGGCAGCCGGACGGTACGTCAAAACAGAGCCATGGACTTTTTGCATGGATTTTAGCTTATGGAAATTGTGCACTAGCTTCAAGAGCTGTCTGGGCAGCTTTGAAAGATATTACCAAGTGTCACAATTGTTCCTTTTCGATGTTGAGTGGTTAACTGTTGGTAAATGGGGAACTAAGGCAGTGCTTCTCAACAGGTGGGCCCCGGGTTTCTCTGAGGCCTCCAGAGAAATCCATCTGCAACGCCACCACTAGGGTCAGTTCGGGGTCCGTAGAGCACAGTCTCTGATTAACTAGAGGAAATCCCCTATTTTCCCTCTTGGTATCTATGAGCATGCGTAACAGTGGGTAATATTATTGGTATTTTTCCTTTTTTTTTCAACTTGTTTTTACAGACTTGCACTTGTAATATGCATTTAAACTGGTAGGAAACAGTCAAAGACTTGCCGGTTTGCTTTTAATCAAATAACAGCGGGAACTCAGCCCAATAACCTAAAACCAAAGGAATCTGCTCCGAGCAGATCTGGTGTCTTGAGGGGTTCATATTGGGACCACTGAAATAGCTTCTGCTGTAAATGGAGTTCAAATACCTATTCATTCTCCTGTATTGTTAACGCCACGTTTCAACAGAACTATACCGTTTTAAGTGGCATCAAGGACATAAGGAGAACATAGTGGATACTTGGTGGAGGAGAATCTTAAATTTTTTAGTGTCCCTTTTATGAAGAAAATGAACTGAAACTGTCTGATGTTCTTCTTAGTTTTGATCTGTCTGACAGGCCGTTTTATTCCCCTGTACGAGAATATGCCATTAGGCAAATGGACCCAGACAATTGGCTGTTAGGACCAGTCACTCTCAAAGTGATATGCAGCCAGCCATCCGCCCCTATATATGAGCAGTGTTTTATTCACAGCTCAGACAATTGAATCATTGAGACATTTTCGATGAAACACATCTGTCTGTGGTGAACAGCAGTTCAATTCAAGTGTGATCTGTCATTGGTCCGTGCCACCCAGTTTCCCCTATGTCCCCCTGGATTCCTGCTTGGTGTGGGCGTGCCCCCCACTCATCCACGCCTGTCTTCCATCAAGTTCATCACAACCCCTGCAGTATATCTACCCCGGGTCTTTACCGACAGATCATTGCCTTGGCTACAGTTGGTAGTGAAATGCTTCAGGCCTCTCTAATTATTTTAGAGATTACTCCTCGTGCTTTGTTTACCTGTTTTCCTCATGTTATCCTGTGCTAATCGCTGTCTCCTCTCCTGTGCCCAGGATCATCTCCCACCTGCTTATCTGCCTGCCTTTGCCAGCCATCTCCCCTCTTATTTTGCCACCAGTCTCCACTTCCTTTTGTTAATAAATCCATCTCATTTTTTTTACCTTCAAGTCTATGTCAGCGCTTGGGTCCACTCTGCAAATCACGACATGATCACTATTTTTCTTTTGACTTGACTTTCGGGGAGATCATGTAGATAATTTTCCTTGTGTTCTCATTATGAAATAAATGCAGCCCTGAGGCAAAAGTTGTCCCCACTATTATTTTACAATGTAAGTGAGTTTAGAACATACTGTTCAAGAGACTACTTGTTATTCACCCAGTGTGTTCAGGCTGCTAGTCTAAATATTTGAGATCGGCTGGGTGCCAACATTTGTGTGTGCGGGAAAGCATGTTCCCTTCTGAAGTGCCTTTAAGCAAGACACTTGATTTTTACCAGCTTGAGTTCCCCCTTTTTGGCCTTTTGCTTCAACTATTCTCATGGAGAGGGGCAAGAAATGCAGCCAACTGCGACAACCTCTGTGTCCAGACTTTTCTCTCACCTGGCCTCTCCATCAGAGCTGCCGACTCACTTACTTCCTTCAAGATGGGCCTAAAAATGTTCCTCTCTAAGACCTTCTTCAATCCTTAATGGTCTCTGGTGGCACTTGGCTATGAATATGAATTGGCACAGGCTGTCACTATTGCACACATACTTAATTACCACCATTGCTACGGGTATCTACTTTTTAATCCTTTTTCTACTTGCACTTGATGGCATAATTTGCCTGTTTTCTAACTTCTGGAAATGTACATCTACTCTGCACTTAGGTTCTCCCATTCCTCACGTCTTGATGCTCGAAGACGCACTTACACTAAACACACTTGACTTGCATTCTTGGTACTGATATAGATACCGTATAGCACTCTATGATAGATGCTGTATAGCGTTCTATGATGCCAGTAGCTAACATGCATATTTCTTTGCTAATTGCTAGTCTTGTGATACTAGACAATCAGAGATCTCCGCCTACCAATGTCTGGGGACTTGTAAATGCAAGATAGTCACTGCAGCAGTGGCGAGAATGCCTGCTAACAAACCTACGCATACTGCTTTGGAAATCTAGGACACGCTTTCGCAGAAATTATTCCCCCCCCCCCCCATCCTCCTCTGTAGTGAAATAAACTGGAGATATAGCGAATCACTTTTAACACAGAGAGCTTTTTAAAACATTGAAAATGGATGCCCGGATGTGTAGTCCAGCCGGACAGATGAATCGCGTCTTGATAAAAAATGTTTGTTTTTAACGGATGAATATGTTTTGCCACAAACGTTGAAGGAGTTTTCTTCGATGACTGCGGCTGAGCCATCCTATAATGCACATGTTTGCTGGTACGACTTCTGCATGTCACCGGCCCAATATGAAGGGCCGTCCTAAAGACTTTGGATTGGTTCTGCAATGCAGATTTTATTTTTAAGGTCTCTAATTGTTTCCACCCAGTGTTAGCAGCGAAAGCTGGAAGACTTTCCTCGGTCTCTAATTGAGCGAAGCGTTTAGAGACTGACATGCGAGTCTAGCTAATTGCTGACTTTCTTCTATGTGGCTATGAATAAAGTGTCAACTAAAGGACTAATTGTAAAGGTAATTCCTCAATGAAGGTCAGTTATGATATCATTGTTATGAATCAATTTTCAGGCGGAAGGTGAAAATGAAGTCAATAATGAACTGGCCAATCGGATATCCCTGTTCTATGCGGATGCCACACCCATGCTGAAAACATTAAGTGACGGGACGACGAAGTTTGTATCGGAGGTAAGAGGGGCAAACAGTGACAAAAGTGTCCTGGCCACATTCACTGACTTGGCAGTGAGCACACCTGCGTAAAATTGATTTGTACTGTGAAGCTCATTCATTCCCTCTCTGCTTTCAGAATAAGAACTTGCCAATTGAGAACACAACAGATTGCTTAAGCACAATGGCGAGTGTCTGTAAAGTCATGTTGGAAACTCCGTAAGTAACATCAAATCTTAGTTACGTATGCATGGACGCTCCATCTATTGTTCAATACCTTCAGGTGTGTAAAACCTCTATGTCCTATGTCTTTCCAGCGATTACCGTAGTCGTTTCACCAGTGAGGAGACTGTGTCATTCTGTCTCCGGGTGATGGTGGGGGTCATCATCCTGTATGATTACGTTCACCCTGTTGGAGCATTTGCAAAGTCCTCCAAAATTGATGTGAGTACAGCTGTAATTGCTCGGAGACCTCAGGTCACACTTTGTTGTGATTCAGGCTAACAGGCTGGTTTTTTTTTTCTCCAGATGAAAGGCTGCATTAAAGTCCTCAAAGATCAGCCTCCTAATAGCGTCGAAGGTCTTCTCAACGCTCTCAGGTAAGGCTTGTCCGATTTTGTGTCCAATGTTAATATTTGGACAAATTTTGGGTTACTCATTTATTCGTCAGTGTATCCCTCACAAATAGGAATACATGGATATGTAGCTGTAGCCAAGCACGGTTTATGTAATGTAATATTGATTCAGTTCTACTAATAAGCACATTTTCTGCCTCGCCAGTCATGACTTCAAAGGTGAAGTAAGGAATCTTCCCGAGAAAGGAATTATTTCTATTCAAAGAGCATATTCATCAGATTCAAAATTGCAGTATCAATGTTGTGAATGCATTTAAAATCAAACTATTTACATGTTTACTTCCCTCAATGTATAACACCAAGGGCAAGGTTGTAGCTTTTAATTGTGCATACCAGGCATACTTGTGCATTCCTGTGCATATGCTGGAAAAACGTGGTATTCACACCACAGGATGAACTGTCTTCTTCTGATGTGGTTACTAGCGCCACATTCAATAGTGGCCTAAAGCTACATTACTGAGCTTTAAATGAAAACAAGAATTCTGAGTTGATTGTGGGTAAGTGCTGTTCATTTAAATGGGGAGAAACCTCTCCTTTGGTTCATTTATTCACAATATATGTCTGTGATTGTTTGCCTGTTATGATATGCCTACTTCCTCATATAGACTTGTCATTTATTTATTTATTTGCAAAGGTCAGTAGAAGTTTGGTCGGCTGTGCTTAGTGTCACACGCTGCGCCCTCTCTCTTGGATCTGGGTTATGAACTGAAACCTTTTACAGAGCTTCAGAGAATTGTATCTGACAACGTTGTCCCATACCATCTCCCAAATTTAAGTGAAACGCTATTTGGTCACAGCTGCTCAAACTGACAAGGCCATTTCAGAGGCAACCTCACATCTGTATCTCACTCTGAGGCCTGAGGCGTGGTGGTGCCTGGGCCGCATGAGATCACTGGAACTGTAGCGCAACCTGCCACCCTTACCCGACCTTCTTTTTGAGGTTCAAGGTTTGTTAATTTAAGGTGCATTATCACCAGCGAGGGTCTCATCACAACCCACAGTCAAAGGACAACGGGATGAAATGTTGCAAAGACTGAGCATCACATAGAAAAGGGTATTAGTTAGAAGGATGATTGACGTAATGATGAAATAAGTACAACAAGAAATATAGAATATGAAAAATACTGGGTTTCCAGTTCTGCCACCGAGGGGATGATAGCCTAATTTTCGAGTTCCACGGCGGTTTTGAGAACTAACCCCAAAAACTTAAGTTCTGTTAACCTTAGTGAAGTTTCTGTCGAACAATGAAGAATGGGGGTAATACTAGATGTAGGACAATGATGAACGTGATGGAAAATGATCCCAAAGTGAGGCGAGGCAGCCGAAGTAGCTCCCAAACTCATATCTACATGGCGAAGATGGCACCGAAGTTAGCCTGCGATGTATTCTCAGCGAACTCTGGGAGTTCAGAAGAGACAACAAGGTACAGCTCTCCAACATTAAACAAGAACCAAAGAGAACAAATGACAGACTGGACGAGGCAGAGGGGAGAATTAACGAAATGGAATCCGTGCTTCAAGCAACATCAACGCTAATCAAGCGGCTAATGCAGCGCCAGGCTACCCTGGAAGCCAGGCTGATAGACCAGGAGGGTCGAGCACGGAGAGATAATTTAAGGATTTAAAGAGGGCACCGATATGGTTGGCTTTATGGATAACTTGTTTAAAAGCGCGTTGGACCTTCCCCGTGACAAAGACCTCGGAATTGAGCGGGCACACAAGACCTCGGAATTGAGCGGGCACACCGGGCATTAGCACTGAAGCCCAACGGCCTGCAGGCAAAGCCCCGATCTATAGTGGTCAAGTTCGGGAGTTATCGGATGAAAGAGGAGGTGCTCTGGAGAGCCTGGCAGAAAAAAGAAGTGTTCTGCAACAATGCCCGCTTTTACGTCGATCGTGACTTCCCCCCTGAAGTGCTTAAGAAACGCAGTGAATATGCTGAAGCCAAGAGAGTTTTGAAAGAAAAACAAATAAAGTTTCAGACACCGTACCCTGCAAAGATGCGGGTCTGCTACGACGACGGCACCCGGCTATACAAGGATGCTACGGAGGCAACGAGGGATATAGCTTCATGAGGCTTCCCAGTGACTGTGGTGAAGTCCTCCACCACTCCGGATCAAGAAGAGATCAGGCTCCTGTCTATCTGGCAGGTGACGGGGAGATGGCATGACCGGGGTGGAGATCAGGAACTCGACTAAGCGGAAGGCGGCACACAGCCCAAGAAAAACCTCCTCTCTAAATATAAAGAAATACTCCAGAAATTCAGAAGGCGATCCCCTGAAACAGGAGACTGATGGAGTACAGTTTTGGCCCAAATGCAGATAAGTTTGATCTGATTTCTGAGTGGTATGCCTCACCATGGTTATTTACACTCACCGGCCACTTTATTAGGCACACCTGTCCAACTGCTCGTTAACGCAAATTTCTAATCAGCCAATCACATGGCAGCAACTCAATGCATTTAGGCATGTAGACATGGTCAAGACGATCTGCTGCAGTTCAAACCGAGCATCAGAATGGGGAAGAAAGGTGATTTAAGTGACTTTGAACGTGGTATGGTTGTTGGTGCCAGACGGGTTGGTCTGAGTATTTCAGAAACTGCTGATCTACTGGGATTTTCACGGACAACCATCTCTAGGGTTTACAGAGAATGGTCCGAAAAAGAGAAAATATCCAGTGAGTGGCAGTTCTGTGGGCGAAAATGCCTTGTTGATGCCAGAGGTCAGAGGAGAATGGCCAGACTGGTTCGAGCTGATAGAAAGGCAACAGTAACTCAAATAACCACTCATTACAACCGAGGTATGCAGAAGAGCATCTCTGAACGCACAACACGTCGAACCTTGAGGCAGATGGGCTACAGCAGCAGAAGACCACACCGGGTGCCACTCCTGTCAGCTAAGAACAGGAAACTGAGGCTACAATTCGCACAGGCTCACCAAAATTGGACAATAGAAGATTGGAAAAACGTTGCCTGGTCTGATGAGTCTCGATTTCTGCTGCGACATTCGGATGGTAGGGTCAGAATTTGGCGTCAACAACATGAAAGCATGGATCCATCCTGCCTTGTATCAACGGTTCAGGCTGGTGGTGGTGGTGTAATGGTGTGGGGGATATTTTCTTGGCACACTTTGGGCCCCTTAGTACCAATTGAGCATCGTGTCAACACCACAGCCTACCTGAGTATTGTTGCTGACCATGTCCATCCCTTTATGACCACAGTGTTCCCATCTTCTGATGGCTACTTCCAGCAGGATAACGCGCCATGTCATAAAGCTCGAATCATCTCAGACTGGTTTCTTGAACATGACAATGAGTTCACTGTACTCAAATGGCCTCCACAGTCACCAGATCTCAATCCAATAGAGCACCTTTGGGATGTGGTGGACCGGGAGATTCGCATCATGGATGTGCAGCCGACAAATCTGCAGCAACTGCGTGATGCTATCATGTCAATATGGACCAAACTCTCTGAGGAATGTTTCCAGTACCTTGTTGAATCTATGCCACGAAGGATTAAGGCAGTTCTGAAGGCAAAAGGGGGTCCAACCCGGTACTAGCAAGATGTACCTAATAAAGTGGCCAGTGAGTGTATATAGCTACATATAAATCCTACAGTTCTATTTTCTAACTAATTAAGAGTCGGGACTGGTTAATTGGCAAACTGTTTTGTTTTGTTTTTTTCTTCCCTCTCTATAATCTCACTATTATTTACAACTTTATTTGGGCATTGGCTAGCATAAGGCCACACCTTAGGCACCCACCTCTGTTGCAACATGGGACATTCCCTTATCGGGGGCTTTGACTTTACAAAGCCCCCGTAAGGCTCTTTTGAAACGAGCATCAATCTCGGAAACAACTGTTGATAACTGTTTCGGTGGAGTTTTGTTAAAAATTGTTTTGACTTAGTTCTTGTTCTGTGAAAGTGCCCTGGGACAGCTATTTTTGTTGTACAAATCTAATGCCAGTAGAGACATCGGGAGAGGTTTATTTGTGGTAATTGATGTAGGAGACTATGAAGAGGAAGAGCGGCCAGAGAAGAGGAAAAGAGGAAGGCCAAAGAGGAGGTTTATGGATGTGGTGAGGGAGGACATGCAGGTGGCTGGTGTGACAGAGGAAGATGCAGAAGACAGGAAGAAATGGAAACGGATGATCCGCTGTGGCGACCCCTAACGGGAGCAGCCAAAAGAAGTAGTAGTAGTAGTAGTAGTAGTAGTAGTAGTAGATGTAGGGGACTATGAGTAAGCAAGTCCTTAAAGTCATTTCATTTAACATGAATGGGATTTTAAACCCAGCTAAGAGAAGTCAGATACTGCCAAAAATGAAAAGAGAAAATGCACAGATAGTGCTCTTGCAAGAGACGCATCTCACTTCATCAGAACATGAAAAACTAAGGTGTATTATTCATCCTATAAATCAGGTCATAGAAGAGGCGTAGCAATTTTAATATCACAAAAAGTACCATTTGAACAACTTTCAGAGGTCTCGGACAAGGACGGGAGATATATATTAGTCTCAGGAAAAATAGATGACACTATCATAACACTGGGTAGCATTCATGCCCCCCCGGAAGTGATTTTGCTTTTTACAGAAATATATTTGATTTGATGATAGGGGCCACAGGAATTGTCATATGTGGTGGAGACTGGAACATACGTCTCAACCCAAAACTAGATTCATCAAAAAACTCATCCACTACATTATTACATAGGAAAATTAATGTTCTAATGGCAGAATTGGGCATATTAGATATTTGGAGTGATTTTTTTCCATCAGGCTGTGATTATACTTTTTATTCATGCCCCCATGATGTATACTCAAGGATAGATTATTTTTTTGTGTTAAAGAGAGACAGCCATAGAATGCATAGCTGCAATATTGGAAGTATTGACTTATCCGATCGTGCATCTCTCTCTCTTGCACTATACATATCAGAGATAACCCGGGGAAACATTGTGGAGGCTAAATACAAGTGTCCTAAACAACCCACAATTTAAGACCCAAATGACAGAGGAAATAAGACATTTTCTAGAAGAGAATGATAAGAGAGAGGTTGATTCGGCTACAGTATGGGATACCTTAAAAGCAGTCGTTAAGGGGGAAATTATATCTTTGTGTACATAAAAAGAAAGAAAAACAAGACTAATAAACCTTAATAAAGAATTAAAAGATCTTGAGACACAACATAAAAGGGAACAAAAACCGAATCTGATGACAAAAATAAAGAAAATCAGAAATGAAATAAATATATTGTATTCACGGGAAATTGAAAAAAGATATTTATAAAACAGAAATACTATGAGTCAGGCTCAAAATCAACTAAACTTTTAGCAAGGAAGCTACAAAAACAACAAGCAGATAACACAATATACAAAATAAGGGGCCCGGACTCTTAAGACTATACAATATAGACAAGATGAAATACAAAAAACGTTTAAAAAGTACTACAAGTCCTTGTACACACAACCCTGCTTAGAGGACGGGCAACAAATTGGAAAGTTCCTTGATTCTCTCAATTTACCTGTTCTATCAGAGGAACAAAATCAAACATTAACAGCTGCAGTAACTGAGACAGAGCTAAACAGTGCAATCTCCAGGCTCAAAGCGAATAAGTCACCCGGTCCAGATGGCTTTCCATCAGAGTGGTATAAGGCTTTTCGACTCGAGTTAATACCAAACCTGGAAGTGATCTCAGTTATCCCAAAGGAGGGAAAGGACAGATTAGAATGTGGATCATACAGACCAATTTCAGTGCTGAATGTTGATTACAAATTATATACAGCCATCCTTGCCAAAAGACTGGAAAAGATCCTTCCCCAGCTTATACCCAATGACCAGACTGGGTTTATCCCACAAAGACAAGCTCACAATAATATTAAACGATTGTTGCACATATTAAACCATATCCAACAGAATAAATTGGAAGCCCTCTTAGTTAATCTGGATGCTGAGAAGGCTTTTGATTCAGTGAGTTGGCCGTTATTATATAACGTTCTTGAAAAATTCGGTCTGCACAAAAACTTTGTAAAGGGCATCCGTACGTTATACAATAAACCATTAGCCCAAATAAAATAAATGGGTACCTTTCAGACACTATTATATTAGAGCCTGGTTCGAGACAAGGGTGCCCAATCTCACTGTTACTCTTTGCGCTTGATATTGAGCCTCTTGTACAGTGGATAAGGCAGACTGAACGCATCAAAGGCATCTGCATACATGAAGAAGACCACAAACTGGCATTGTACGCTGATGATATTTGGATTTATTTAAGTAAACCCCCGAACTCATTTTCCGAATTAATGAGACTTCTAGAAACATTTGGTAGATATGCAGGATACAAACCAAATATAAAGAAAATGCAAAATTTGGCTTTTAATTATACACCCTCAAAACACCTTAGGGAAAAAAAGTCCACCTTAATTGGATTCAGAACTCATTGAAATATTTAGGAATATACTTACAGAAAAAAATCTCAACACTGGCAGAGATAAATTATAGTCCCCTCTTAACAAAAATTAAAGACGACATACACAGATGGAATGCTGCCTCTGTCCTTGGTCTCTGTCATCAAATTAATTCTGTAAAGATGAACATCCTTCCACAGTATGTCTATTTATTTCAAGCACTCCCTGTAGAAATTTCTTCAAAACAATTCTCCGAATTGAATAAGATCATTTCCAGATTTATTTGGCAGGGGAAAAAAACAGGGTTAAACTCAAAACTCTACAACAGGGGTCGGGAACCTTTTTGACTGGGAGAGCCATAAAAGCCAAATATTTCTAAATATATTTCATTGAGAGCCATATAGTATTTTTAACGTATAATAAATTAAATATGTCTTACTTTTAATGCGACTTCTGGTGCTGCATGGTTTTGCTGATGGCCTTGTAGTCTGGTTCATACGTGGTGAGGTTGAGCTTCATGCAGGCGTTGAGGCTTCCATCAGTTAAACGTGAGCGTAGGTTGGTCTTAATGTTCCTCATATGCGAGAAAGACTGTTCACATGCATATGTAGAGCCAAACATGGTCAATACGGCAATACTCACACGCTGCATTGTGTGGTATGTCACAGGAAGCTCGTTCCAAGTTTTAAGAATCAGCTGGTCTTCAGGTTGAAGATTTTTAATTTCTGTCCACTTGTGTTCCCTCGCCAGCTCTGCTCGCTGTCGCGCAAGACTTTCCAACTCTCCATTAAGTGACTTGAACTTACTCATCCACATGTCTGATGCCTTCAGGTCAGCAACTTCCAGCTCAAAGTCTCCGATAGAGACCCCGGGGATGCATGTCAGGTCGATTTTGTCCACTGCACACTCATGTGGATGAGTGATAAACTTGAAAAGACCAGTGCGCGCACGAAATTCTCCAAAACGTGCTTTGAATGACTGCAGGAGATTGAACGTAAAGCCAGCTAGCTGCTGGAGATCCAGATGTTGAGTGGAGTCACTTGCTAAGCATGCATCTCTAAATTGTTGCAGTCTTTCAAAGTGCAGAAGACGACCTGTTTCAATGTCCCTGAGAAAGACTTCCAGCTTGCTTTCAAATGCAAACACTGCTTGTTGAAGGGATGAGATTGTATTTCCAACACCTTGCATTTTCACATTGAGCTGGTTCAGATGGCCAGTTATGTCCACGAGATAGTGAAACTGCAGGAGCCAGTCAGTGTTGTCTAGCTCAGGATGCTTGACGCCTTTCATTTCAAGAAAAGTCCAGATTTCACTCAGGCAAGCTGCAAAACGGCTGAGCACCTTCCCCCTTGACAACCAACGCACGTTGCTGTGTAAAAGCAGACCGGGATAATGATTCCCAACTTCTTCTAACAGAGCTTTAAACTGGCGATCATTTAAAGCTCGGGCAACAATAAAGTTGACCACTCGAATGACCAGAGACATCACCTCGCCAAGCTCCTGGCCACACGTCTGAGCGCAAAGCGCCTCCTGGTGCAGGATGCAATGAAAACTTAGGATGGCTCTCTTTTCATGTTCACGGAGAAGCGCTACAAATCCTTTGTTCTTCCCCAACATACAGGGTGCACCATCAGTACAGACAGAAATAAGTTTATCCATCGGTAGTTTTTTTTCTTTAGCAAACTCCATGAAAGACATGAATAAATCCTCTCCTCTTGTTGTCCCTTTCATTGGCAAAACAGCCAAGCTTTCCTCACGCAGTGTGTCACCTGCAGCATACCTGGCAATAATACTGCACTGAGATAGATGGCTAACGTCTGTTGACTCATCTAACGCGAGAGAAAAGTATGTCCCGGCGTTTATGTCCTTAATTTGTGTTTCCTCGACTTGACTTGCCATCATGATGCTACGATCGTGCACAGTTCTTGCTGACAGGAGCATGTCTTTTATTCGTTTGATTATCTTGTCTTTATTTGGGAAGTCATCAAACAGTTCATTGGCCACATCAAGTATGAATGTTTTGGCGTACTCGCCATCTGTGAATGACTTTCCATTCCTTACTATTGCCAAAGCCCCCGCAAAGCTAGCGGAATTCCCGTCACCTTGCTTGGTCCACACACGTAGTTGCTGCTGACTCGTCTGCACTCTCCGCTGTAGCTCCTCGCATGCCCTTTTCCTGCTGTCCCCCGCTGGAGATTTCGATGCAAATGAAGCATGGTGCGTATCGAAGTGCCGCTTTATATTTGACCGTTTCATCGATGCAATTTTATCATTGCATATTAGACATACCGCAGATCCTGCTCTCTCCACAAATGCAAATTCCTCTGTCCACGCAGCCTGGAATGCACGGTAATCATCGTCTTTTTTTCTTTTCGCCATCTTTTCCGTTACAAGGGTTGAAGCGGATAAACTAGTTGGCTATCTGATAAAATTGATTTCTTCACCTTTACAATGACCCGGACATGCTCGCGAGCCATTGGTTCCCGACCCGACCCACGGGTGACCCGTGACCCGTGAAATTTATCTTCAAAACTAATTTCTGTTTACTTTAAAATGACACAGTATTATTAAGAAATAT